>NW_009917782.1:91988-99844 GCF_000696875.1 Nestor notabilis | reverse complement strand
AGGGTGGATCCCGCCTCATGAAGCTCTCAGGGAGTGCAGGAGCCGCCAGTTGGGTTGTGGAGGGGTGTGTGTCTGTTGTGCTTACACAACTCGCCCAGTTCTGCAGGAGCTCGTGTCCCACGTAGAGGTTCAACAAGGCCAAGGGCAAGGTCTTGTGCATGGTTTGGGGCAACCCCCAGCGTGGATACAGGCTGGGGAACAATGGGATTGAGAGCCCTGTAGAGAAGGACTTGGGGTACTGGTGAATGAAAGCTTGTATGTGAACTGGCAGTGTGCGCTTGCTGCCTACATGGGCTGTTGTATCTTGGGCTGCATCCAAAGGAGCATGGCCTGCTGGTCGTGGGAGGTGATTCTGCCCCTCTGCTCTGCTCTGGTGAGACCCCAGCTGAAGTACTGCATCCAGCTCTGGAGTCCTCAGCACAGGAAAGACACAGACCTGTTAGAGAGGGTCCAGAGAAGGGCCACAGAAATGATCAGACGGATGGAGCACCTCTCCTCTGAGGAAAGGCTGAGAGAATTGGGCTTGTTCAGCCTGGAGAAGGCTCTGCAGAGACCTTACTGTGGCCTTCCAGTTCTTAAAGGGGCCTGTAAGAAAGATGAGGAGAGACTCTCCAGCAGGGCCTGTTGCAATAGGAGAAGGGGGAAAGGTTTTAAACTAAAAGAGGGGAGATTCGAGCTGGATGAAATGAAATAATTCTTTCCGATGAGGGTCATTAAAACACTGACACAAGTTGGCCAGAGATGTGGTGGATGCCTCATTCCTGCAGACATCCAAGACCAGGCAGGATCTGGTTCTGGGCGACCTGATATAGTTGAAGGTGTCCGTGGTCATTGCAGTGAGGTTGGAACTAGATGGCCTTTGAAGGTCCCTTCAACCCAAAGTATTCCATAATTCTATGATTCAGTCCTCCTGGCAATGCGTATAATTCAGCTCCAAGAAAAATGCTGTAAGCAGCATAAGGAGGTTTCCTGCTATTTGTGTCCTCAAGCCAACATTTCTGTGTTTAGAAGGATTGTAACAAAAGCAGCTACCAACAGTGTAAGAAAAAATATCTTTGTTATTATGAATACAGCATAAAATCACAGTCATTTTATACACATTTTAGTATTTCATATACTTTATATAAATAAAGTGAACAGTATAGTTACTAGAATGTGTAATAGGAATGAACATATGGATTTTAAGTGACATTAACAAATTCTTGGGCCCCACCCTCATCTTTTGTTGCTCCTCTGGGGCTTAGTATATTAACTGACATACTTCTAGGAAGAAGGTTACTCAAGCTGTGATGCTACCAGTAATTCCAGGCATTACCTTAATTCCATTTACAATCACTTTTCCTCTCCTTTTCCTGATTTAGCCTGTGAATCCTGTGTCAGTATCCCCACATTGCAAGAAAGATTAATCCCGCATGTATTTGACACAGTTTTGGAAGAAAACATTTTCCAAGCTTTACAATTTTGTTAAACTCATTAACAATCAGCATTTCCCCATCGCTACACACTCTTGCAAACGTTTCCATTAAATATATTTCTAATATTAATAAAATAACAAACTCTTTTATTATTCTTCTGCTTATAACTTGATGTCTTAACATCAAAATAGTATTTCTTTCTAATAAAATTATACATAGTATTTATATGAAACAAAGTTGTGCATGAGCCTAGTAATGAAAGTAGGCATGAGCATACGTGTTTCTACATTCTGATTTTGGATTCTTGGGGGAGTTTGTTATTTTTGGAGCCACAGAGTAATAAATAATTTATAAGGTAATGATTTCCCTGGCTACCCGGTAATGAACTTAACACTGGAAATTATTCCTCTGCTCCAGCTTTATGAAACCTTGGGTATGCTGAAGAAAATGGCACTTTTCTATCTGTGTGTCTTTATCCAGAAATCTTAATGAACTGTTTCTTATACATGCTATGAAAGTTATCATAGAGTGAATCAGGAAAATAATGAGAGAGGCCTGTGCAAAGATCTTAGCTGGATGCAAACAGAAGGCTGAACCTTCCCAGCCAGCTGTGCTCTGAGGGGCTCTCCCTGCTGGGGGAATTCCTGTGTCTTCTTGGGTGGATTTAATCTTTACCATAATGTCCCGTCCTTGCTGCTGGGACTCAGCCAACAGCTTGAGGGCAGAGAGTCTGGAAAGAGGAGGGTGAAATACAGGG
This sequence comes from Nestor notabilis, assembly GCF_000696875.1. NCBI lineage: Eukaryota > Metazoa > Chordata > Aves > Psittaciformes > Psittacidae > Nestor > Nestor notabilis. The sequence goes on along the minus strand of NW_009917782.1, from coordinate 97,672 downwards.
ACAAAACCAAGGGGCAATTGCCCTCACCTTTTTTGGTGGACTAAGCACATCTGTTGGAAACCCAACTCTAGACTGTAAAAACCAATGATGCAGACTCCAAAAAGGGAAGTTATTGAGGTTTCCATTCAGAAAGGCATGTGCCGTGTTCCATGTTTAAGAGTATGTAGGACAGCTTTCTCTAGTACACTTTGCTTACAGTGAAGCAAGTATTTTATCTACTTTTCTGGTCCAGTCTCAGAATTTCCCTTCCGTACTCAAGCACAGCAGGGGAACTGTCGCATACTCCTGAACTGGATGATCATACTGGAGGAACTTCTCATTTGGTATTTGTCTGTATTAGGAAAAGCAGAGCTTAGAACTAAATTAAGTGCCTTTTTTAGAACACATCTTCTTGTGGGCAGGGAGCAACAGAATTTAGTTGGTGTGTAGGAAGTAACTCATCAAACTCATTATTCAGTATCTGATGGTCAAAAAACCCTGCAGCTACCACTGCTACAGTGGGAATCAACCTGATCCAGCAGGTGATTGTCTGGTGGTAAACATATGCAAGAGTTACATGATTTGCAGGAGTTACAAATATTACATTTGACATTTAACTATTTTACTTAAAATTGCATATTCATGAATGACCTTATTTGTATCCAGTTGCCTGCTTAAAATTAAGAAAATAAGTTAATAAATGCCTCATTTTTTAGGGGTTTCTTTCAGCCTGCCGCGTAAGACCATCCCTTTTTTGGCCACAAGTTCCTTCCCCAAGTCTTACTGATGTCTTTATTACCTGGTTCACAAGGCTGCTTGGATCTGCAACTGCTGGCAGAGGCCCTCCCAGAGGAGAAGCCCAAAGACCACAGGTTGAGAGCACTACCACTTTTTCTAAAGCTATCCCAGTGATTTAGTCATTGCTTTGTAAATATTGAAATACATATAATGTGAAGAGGAATACAGAACATTAAGGTTCTTAAATCTAATGCCCTTCTTTGTGGCATAGTGATAGTGACGAGTTGGGAAACAATCAGAGGAATTAACACATGTCTTAAGACAACATACGCAAGATAGGAAAGGTCTGGTCAGCCAGCTGTTTATACAGCATGGCTTGTACTGGTGGTGTAGAGATTACATGAACTACCTTTTGGCCTGAAATATGGAAGGGAATCCAAACCTTTACAGGCTATCTGAAAGGGGCTCCTTATATTTTTACATGTATGTATTCTATTAGAACAAGCCCTGAAAAACATGGCAAAATAAGAAGTTTTTCTTTGCATTTGTAACATGGACAAGAGCCAGCACTAAACATACTGTAAAAGTAGCAGCTACACAGATACAACATCAAAGTTTTGTGCTTAATATACTCCTTTATCTTCTAAGCATGGCAAAGTCCTCAGCAGCTGTCATAATCCAAAAGAAATGGTAACATACATCTTCTATGAGGTATGGTCTAACTTGTGCATCCAATTTTCCAGTGTAAAAAAAGGGCACTCCCATTCATCCCTCTTCACAAATATGGGATCCCATGTGCAGTACCTCACCTTAGCCATCCTTGTACCAGTTGAAATGTTCTGTCATTTGCACTCCTGCATCTACTCATACTCCTCATATATCCAGCCAAATATGCTGCAACTCTGTGTTCGAGCTCCATGAATGCTGTTTAGGTTGCTCTCATGCAGCAGAGGAAGGAAACAGATAGAAGCTCTTTGCAAACATGAGGCCTCTCTCTGGTCTTGTTTCACTTGGACTTCAGCATTTCACCAAGGAAGACATGCACCCACAGGAGGTCACACTCTGACCCTTTCTGCAGGGCTGGGATTGATTTTGTGCTTGCCAATAAGCCTACTTGACTCACTTACAGTTGGTTTTCCTGCTTTATACATCCCCTGTTCTCTTGCTCACCTTTGTCTAATGTTTCCAGCATGACTCTATTGAGAAAAGGAGCTGGCCTTCACACTGAGCAGCAAGTGAATGGTAAGGGAAAAGTAGTGTTACTTTAGGACAAACATACCTTTTTGACTTTCTTTGAACAATACTCTAGCAACACAAGTAATTACCCCATCAAGAAGTAGTGCCCTTGTATCACCGTTTCCCCTTTTTTTTTTTTTTTTGTCTTTTTCTGCCATGGTGGAGCATAATAGAAGAAGACATTTCACTTACAGCTGGCCTGTGGCCTATGCTGTGAAATAGGGGTCCACTTCTCACACTTTCCTAAGCCTGGGGACAGTAGGTGGAGACTTGAATTCAATGATGTAATATATTTACATGTATAAAGTAATCATGGACCAAGGTTGTCATTATTAATGTTGTTCAGGGATGGTGTTCAGCTACGCCTCTATCCCTGACAAAATTTGGGTACTGGGTCATTTGGACATATAATGCAAGGTAGGCAGATAAAATGCTGTGATCTAGTTAATGCTAGAGCGTGCCTGAATAGTATTATATACTGAGAAGTGTTTCTTGACAGTCTAGGTACAATGCACAGTGCAGGCTTGACAGTATGGAATTACTACAAGGAGGCTACCATGAATCTGGAAAGCTACAGTACAAGCAGCATGGTTGTGGAAAAGCAGAGAGAAAACGGGGAAATAATATATATATATAAAAGTATATATATATTTTTTACACTGTCAGTGCATTTTTATACTGAAGAACTCTAAAGAGGCTCTATTTTTCAGTAGGCATAGCTAAGGATGGGCCGCCTTCTGTATCCTGGAGTCTCTGGGTGCTGCCCGTGGTTTGTAGTCTTCTCCAGATCCAAAATCTACTGTGTCATGATAGTTCGTAAATTCCTGAGGTAACGGAAACTCCTCTGTTGATGAGTGAGTCCTGTGTCCAAATACTCTCTCTTGCAGCTCAGCAATGTCGTTTCTGATGTCTGCCATCATCAGCAATAGGAAATCAAATGAACCTGGTGGGCCCTGCAGTCACAAGGCACAGTCAGAAATAATAACCCACTTCAGTCTCGCAGTTTTCAATCAGGTTGATATAATTACTCTTGCAGGGATAACATGGTATAATATTGCTTCGTATCAATTCCCAAATGTTAATGTTATGTTTTTGAATCAACTAGCTCAGGCAACTGTTTTCAAAAGAAAGCAAATGTTTTTGCAGACAGAGGGTAATTTACATTTGTAAGAGGCTCAGCCCTTCAGTTACTTAACAATTCCTTTCCTGTATCTGCCTCCTAAGATTATTTTAGCACCTCATGGGAATAGAGGAGATAAATCTTGCTTGGTTCCTTGTGTTCCTCCTTATTAAACTGGTAGAAATTACACTCAGAATTACAAATCAATCAACAATTATTATCTGTTTAAACATTTTCTCAAGAATGCTTTTATTTGGAAAATGTCTTTTCAATATGGTAACCTTGCTGCTGTCTATCATAAACTAAATATATTGGCAATTACAATGCAGAGAGTAGCCACCTGATTTTATCTTTTTTTAGAAAATCGTCTCTTTTTAGCTGACTTCACACAGTAAAGTACACTGTTTAATACCGAGGACACCCTGCTGGACACACTCTCAAAAATCCATTCCACCAATGAGAAAATACCATAAGAAATAGATTTTTAAGCAGTTCATTGTGAAAAGAGATTGTAAATACTTATCCTTCTCCTGATGACTTGCTCAAAGCCTACAGCTTCCCAAATCGTAGAGAGAGATGAGGGCCAGGATTTTAAAAGGTTCCAGGGATCAAAATCCCATGAAGAGCAGTGGCAGAACTGTACTAACTGCGTGGGATCTCATGCTCCTGCCTTCTGAGGATGTCCCACTGCTATTGTAGGTCAGAGGTGCACTTACTACCTTCAGTGTCACACCCAGCAGGGGAAGAGGTGTGTAGGCAAAAGCACTTGGATGAAAACAGGTAGTAATTACCTGTTACTTTCTTTCCAATAATATTTTCTGTGCATGTAAATTATCTTTCACTGTGCTTATGAAAAGGTGCGTTTGTTTGTTTGTTTTCCTTTTGGCTGACTTGTTGTATGTTGTCAGCATCACTCTGTTGTGGAAGTTCTTCTGGTGAGCAATACTTACAGGTATCCCTTTCGGTCCTGGTGCGCCTCGCTCCCCCTGTAATCAACACCATTTCAGTTAGTTTGCTGTGACTAAAGGAAATGAAAAAAAAAATTAAATAAATCACAGTTTGCCTCTACCAACTTCTTTACTTACTGTCCCCAGATAGAGAATCATCAGTTTACACTTGCTCAGAAAAAGAAAAGGTGAAGGAGGAAGGCAAGGAAATTGCCAGTAATTCTAGTGAGAGAAGAGTTGGGCACTTCTGATACTTCTTCTAGACAGTAACAAGCAAACCCTTTAACATGAGAAATTAATACATCTAATGAAACAGGTAAAACATCAACATTTCTTCATGGAAAAGTCAAAAGAACTGTAGAAAGGACAGGAAGCTGCTGGCAGACTTAAGGAATGTCAAGCACAAAATAGCAGAGGAAAGACATGAAGACATGGGACAATGGGATATTTTCAGCTCAGCAAAGGAAATGAGACGGTGAAATGATGTGACTGCAATTGTGCAGAGTGTCTCTCTAGCAAACCTGCACTTCACGTGTACATGTGCCCACATTATGGAAAACAGTACCTCTCCTCACCTTGCTGCCATCTCTCCCTGGGGCTCCTGGTGGGCCCTGCAAGAGAAAAGTAAGCATTCACAAAGAGTGTCAGACGTGGAGCTAGGGCCAATTGTGCAATGCACAATGGGAGATGAAAGTACTGACCACGGGGCCCCGTCTGCCCTGCTTAATATGTGATATGTCTGGAGATGGGCCCATAGGTCCCATTGATCCACGGGGTCCTGGCTGTCCGGGAGGTCCAGGTGACCCAGGAACTCCTTGACTCCCTTTTGGTCCTGGAGCCCCTGCAATCAACAGCAAATGTTACCTCCTTAGGGAAAGCCCTGAGGACACTTCATCAGTGCAAGCAATGGGGATGGACCATTTTTTTGAACCACCTAATGAACTGGTTGCCTTAACACACTCAAATCCACAACAACACAACCAACACAGCAGTCATCTGAGGCAATATTACTCCTTGTCACAGTAGCTACAAGAGATGTTCACAAAACGATTAAACCTTGTGTATAGAAGGAAGCCAAGACTGCCACTGCCAGGTGGTTAGGGACACTGGCTGGGAATGAAAAGAAAAGCAGAAATGCCTTATTTTCACAAAGAAGAAAAGAACAAGTCCCATAAAACTCATAGGAACGTTGGATCAAAGGCATCTACTATGCATGACTGGCACAGAAGCAAGCCCTTTTCAGTGGTAGGCTGCTTCTGTTGCTTCTCTCTTTTGCCCAGCATGGTAGCCTATGTATTAGGGGCAAAAAAGGCTCTTTTATTCCATTTTGGTTTATATCTTTTTCAGCTTCTGCTGGGTCAGCAGAAAATGTTAATTTTCAGGAAGCACATAGGCCACAAAACATATGTTTAGCTCAAGAGAAACACTGTGAAAAGCAAAAAGGCAATCTGGCACCTGAAACAACATTTGCACAAAATAAAGACCATTAAAGTGCCACTAGCTGAATTGCTTAATAGTGGAAAGCACTTTTCTTCATACTGAAGGCATGTGAAACACGTAGAAGATGAAAGAGAGTAGAAAGGGCTCAGCAGGACAGAAGATGTATAGTTAGGGTTTTCAAAAGGAGTAAAATCAAGTTCAGTGATGAACCTCAGGCTCCTGCT
>NW_009917782.1:82254-91957 GCF_000696875.1 Nestor notabilis | reverse complement strand
GCGGTAGGGCAGAGGAGGAGGTGAGCAGGGGTAGTTTCCAAGAGGAACAAATCATTCTACAGCACCTTGGAGAGCTCAGCCATGGGGGACTCAGATGGAAGACCTACAAAGTCGGGACTACGTTGGGCTGTACAGTTCAGAGTCTGAGACAGAATCTGTAACCATATTGTCCTTGCACTTATGATATACTGAAGACTGAAGATACTCACCCTCCAAGAAAATGAGGTAAAGACTCAAAAACCAAAGCAAGACTGCAAAAGTGGGGATAAACGGGGGCAGTTTTAAGTAAATCAAACCTTGTAAGGAGTATGTGCTAATTTTCTGTGAGAATATTCCTGAAAGCCAGCACAATGCTAAAATTCCTTGGATTTATCGCTATCCTCAAATTAGATCTGCGTTCAACAGAATTTGCGAAATTGTTAGCATCACTGGCTGCTGGTTGCAAGCTGTCTGGTGTAAGTCAGACCTTTAGGAAGTCTCTGCTTTTATCACCTTTCAAGCTATACCTTAGCAAAGAAGGTGTGAGTAGAGTTTTAAATTTCTTTTCAGATTCCTTTGAACCTGGGACACAATGTAAAACCAACAATTGAATCTTTGCAGAACCAGATGGGTTAAAATAGAAGAGTTGGCACAAACCCCTGCAAACTGAAAGCACATTTTCTGTTTTACTAATGATAGTGTCTGAAATGAAATGGAGGGTGTTTTAAGACAGATATAATATACAGGAAATGACAATTGAAGCAGGTGAGATATCCCAGGGAGAGGGAGAAATTTAACACATACAGGACAAACACAGGTTGCATGCCAAAAAACACATGGAGGCTAAGACACAATGAATGATGTTCAACAGTTGGCAGAGGCTGACCATAATGACTAGAAAGGTTATCTTTTTAAATTTAGCACAAACACAAAGATAATGATAACAATCAAAATATGAAACACGTTAAATCCGATCACACTGAAAGATTGAAGCTTATGACTTTTATTCATAGCACCATTGCACATTCACATTCCTCTGGTCTGTATCTTACCTGGAGGGCCTGGTTGGCCAGGCTGGCCTGGGGGGCCAGGGATATATGCATTAGATGCAAGCACTTTTTCACCAGTGATTTGCTTGCTAAGATCAGCAGCATTATTTGGTAGAAAAGCAACCTGCCAAAACCAAAAATCAGTGTAAGCCCTTCACCATTCAGCTAGATAAATTACATTCTTGGTTAAGCTTTCATGTGGACAAACAGCATATTTAAGTTCTTCAGGAAAATACAAAACTTTTAATCATATCTTTCACTGAAATCATCAGAAAAAAATGTATTGTATGAGGCTTTTCCCACCACTGTGAAATACTGCAAGTCAATCCAAACGTAGGGTAGGAGAAATTCAGGAGAGGTTGTCAAAAACTTGTCTCGTAACTGCTTGGATCCTCTTAGGAAAACTTTTTCCTTATTTGAAGTTTTCTCTATTCATCTACTGCTCTTTCTCAGGACAACGTTAACATAGATATCTGTGTTCGCAATTTCTGCACAGCCTGTAACTTTTCATAGATTTCAATGACAGTCCCAAATCCTTTGTGTGTCTGGCCCTGTAAGCCTACTATTTGACCTGACAGATGCCTGGATCTGCTTTGCATAGAGGCACAAAGTGAAAGTAAGTGAGAATGTCAGGAGAATTGCACACTGTAGTTTAAAATGTCATTATCAATTACATCAGATGGTTATTTACCCATGAAATATTAATCTGCTCAGATTGAATATATTTAATAATTAAACCCTTCTTTCTACAATGGACTTACAGCATTGGTGGATAACAGAAGATTGACTGATGTCCTCTACCTGGACTTGTGCAAAGCATTTGACACTGTCTCCTGCAACATCCCATTTCTGAACTGGAGACGCATGGATATGGTGGATGGAACACTCAGTGGATAAGGAATTGGCTGGATAGTCACACTCAAAGAGTTGCAATCAATGGCTCGATGTCCAAGTGGAGACCAGTGGCAAGTGATGTTCCTCAGGGATTAGTGTTGGGACTGTCACTTTAAAACACCTTCATTGGTGACATGGATGTTGGGATTGAGTGCGCCCTCAGCAAGTTTGTTGCTGTGGGGTCCCCAACACAACAAGGACATGGAGCTAATGGAGCAAGTCCAGAGGAGGCCATGAAGATGATCCAAGGGCTGGAGCACCTCTACTATGGAGACAGGCTGAGAGAGCTGGGTTTGTTCAGCCTGGAGAAGAGAAGGCTCCAGGGAGAACTTAGAGCAGCTCCAGTGCCTAAAGGGGCCAACAAGAAATCTAGAGAGGGACTTCTGATAAAGGCAGGTCGGTATGGATAGGACAAGGGGGAATGGCTTTAAACTTAATGAGGATAGATTTAGATTAGATATGAGGGACAAGTTCTTCCCCCTGAGGGTGCTGAGGCACTGGCACAGGGTGCCCAGAGAAGCTGTGGCTGCCCCATCCCTGACAGTGTTCAAGGCCAGGCTGGACAGGGCTTGGAGCAACCTGGTCTGGTGGAAGGTGTCCCTACCCCTGGCAGAGGGTTGGAACTGGATAAGCTTTAAGGTCCCTTCCAATATAAACCATTCTAGGATTATTTGATTCTATTATATTTAGAAATATTCTGCAAATGTTTAGTCTTTCCAGAACCAGCTGAAGGGACATGACAAGCCAGGAGGCTGGTCTGCAGTGAGGAAAGAAGTTTATTAGTGGCGAATGGCTGCATGTACAGTTGGGAATTTTGCTCTGCCAAACAGAACTGAAGTGTTATTTGAGCAATACCAGGGCAGATCTATTCCTGGGTCAGCTCTATAGCTCTTCTGAATGAATTTGGCTCAGTGGTGATGCTAGATTCTGCAATATTTGTGTGGAAGAGCTGCATTAAATGAAATACACTATGACTCTTGCTACCTCATGATGCTTTTAATCAGCTCTTTGGAATTCCCTGCACTGGGCTGTTCTCAAGAATCATGCTTTCTTCTGCAATTATTTGATACACATGCTTCTGCCTTTAGTGCAAACCTAATGTTTGTAACACAGAGAGGAAAAAAATGCTATGCACTTGCAGTACACAGTATAACTGGGCAAATTTCTTTTGTCAAACAAGTTATTACTTAAGTATGCACTTTAAGGGTAGCCAGTGCTGCTTGTAGTTTGGGGTCTGGATGCACAAAACAGTTCTGAAGGAAGCAAAAGTGAGGAAAAAAAATGTTAAAAAAGTTAGAAATGTTAAGACAGTTCATGGTGGCATTTCCGAAACTCCAGTTTGATTTTTCAGAATGCAATTCAAAATGCGATGACAGGAATACAAAGATTTATCAGCCATTTGTGACTCAGGTTTTGGAGAGCATTGCTGTTCCAAACACAAGATGCACTAAAGGCAAATCAAGTGATGTAAGTCTTACAAGAATTTGGTAGAGTCAGTCCACCCCCACAGAAATCAGTGGCTGGATGAAGTCAGCACTTCACAGAAGCCCCACAAGGTGTTTCTTTTGAGCTTACTCCTATGAACCTGCTCACATAGAAAGTGAGGATCCAGCACACCTACTGCTCTGGGGTGGACTGTCATCTATGGTTTTCCAAGGAAAAACATGTGCTTTGTTTACCAATGATCCTGCAGCTTTCTCAGCCAGTATTCCAGCCATTGCAGCACAGAACAAAGTGTGGGACTGCTGAAAGGGCTCCTCCATGGGCCACAGTACCTTATGCCTGGGGCTGAAGAGGAAAATTCAGTAGTTGAGGGCTCTCACAGCTGCTCTGGCCAGGGACCAGCATAAGGAGGTTGACTGGCTGGCTCTGGTCAGCACACTGTAAAGTTTTGTTTCCTGGAGGTGTGTCCACCCTGTCCAGAGCATTGGATTTTCTAGGCAGTTTTTGTGAGAATATTTTCAGTGTCATCAGTGTTTCTCCTTAAGGGTAGTCACAGTTGGGTCACCGATTAATTGATGTGCTCTTTAGATCTTGTACTTAAATTTATGACCAGATACTGTTTTGGGGATGTATTGCTATCTCAGCTAATAGACATCACTTAGTATATGAATATAACTCTTCAGGTTATATTGCAAGTGGCCAGGCTGGAGTAAAAAGGCATGTTCAGTGTTGAAGACTTATCATGAAGATGATTTGGAAGTGTATTCTTTTCTGTTGCTTAAATATTGACTTGTTCCTGCCAGCAAGGCTGTTGTAACAACTAAGTTAAAAAAAAATCACATAGCTGCTGTGAAAGCATCTACACATGCTTCCCCACTGAGTCAGCTGGACCTGAGGCATATACTGAGAGTGCCAAAACACCCAGTCTCTGGTCTAGCTCACTGCTCTTTGATATCTTCTGGACAGAAAATGGTTGTTACATGCACTGGGGCCAAACCATGTGTTTTTGATGTTGACTCACATCCTCTTTTGGATTGGCTATACTCACTGGCCTAACTTCTATTTCACCCTTTAAGTGAACCAGGATCGTCTTCCAGAGTGACCTTGGCTTTCTTCATCCACAGCTCCAAATCTTAATGGCCCTTGGAAAATATTTTTTTTTTCCATGTGCATGCAAATATTAGTGAGGGTAAATTTTAAAGAAAGAGAGTACTCGAAACAAGACTCCCATATGCTGTGTTGCATGCTGCATCTGGAGTTTTGGGTAGTTTCTAGGAGATGTGTGGTTTAGATGACTTTGACAGTGCTTGACAGAAGTGATGTGGAACATGGTTTTCTAATTAAACATGTCTGTGCAATAGGATCCAGCTTACTTGTTATTTTTTGTTTTAAATTGTTGGCTGTGTGTCAGCATGTTAGATGTATTTCCTCCAGTTTTTCAGCTTTCCATTCTTTTTCTTTCCAGCAAGGTCTGAGACCAACAAAGGACTACCCACAGTCTCACAGTGTCTTGGAACAGTGCATTCCACTGAATGATCATGCAAGGTGACTTTCTGTTCCTGATGCTAGAACTACTCTTTCCTACATCTTTTCATGGATGTTGCAATCCTCCAGAAAGGTATCGGTGCCATCACCAGAGGTAGCAGGACTTCAGTTCACCCTGTCCTTTCCAAAGGAGACAAAAATCCACACCTCCCACTTCCAGAAGCATATCCCAGTTCCCAGTTGTAGGGTTTGCTGGATTGGATCATTCACAGGCTCTTCTGCTGAACATGATTTTGCATAAAGTTCATAAAATCTGAAAGCCTTAACCACAAGACTGAAGACTTATTCCTATAAACTGTCTCTCTGGCAGACAGAAATGAATTATTCTGTGCAAAACAGAACAGCTTCAATCACAGTTATTGAGAGACCTCTTCCCCAGAAGAACTTGGCCATGAGAAGCAGCTGGTAAAACACAAGAGTCTGTGTCTGCATGGGCAGAGAGGCAGCACAAGGTCAGATCACCCCTCTGTGGGGTGAATAATGCTAAGGGTATCAGAGACAATCTCTTCCAGCCCTGTCTGTGTGAGGCACAACCCAGGGCTCCCTCTGAGGATGCCAAATAAAAGAGGTCCCACTAGGAGGATAGTTAGGGAAAATTTAAGCTGCGGACCATGACAGGACTTGGCTATGAGGCAAGAGTGAACTGCTTAGTTTGGCCGCAGCTACTGTACAAGTGCTCTCAGTGACAGGTATTGATGGTCTTAGTCTTCCAGGAGTGAATTTTGAACACAGGCATCTAACAGTGGAATCTGGACACAGAAAGCTTTCTACTGATTTAGGCCATTGGTTTCCATCAATTCTTGCGGCAAATGACTTGGCCAACAGTGTGACCCAGATCCCTCCCTAGAGGTCAGTGTGAGCCTGCTCAACATCACAGACTGCAGCTGGACAAACAGCCACTCAAAAGCACTGATTCTTTTTTAACCCGTCTGCTACCGTTTGTTTGAAAATCAGAATCTCCATCGCACATGAAATTCTGTCACTTCCACATTCACCTCCAAGCTGATCCAGAAGGAAAACATGACATTTTGAGTGCCTCTAACCTCAGTGTATTTCGTTTTAGCAAAGCAGATGTCTTTCTTCCTAATATACATTGCATTGAATGAATAACATTAAACGCAACAAGTAAAAACACCAAATTGTGTTTTGACACAATGAAATCAAACGAGCACCCTGGGTGAAATAATTACAGCTTGTCAACATGAATTGCTGAGAATATTCATGCAGAACATTTCAATTGAAGAAAACCTGAATGTTTAAAGGTGATGTTACTGGAAAAGGAATTACACCTGAATCCCTACACCTGGCTCTCCAAATTCTAGGTTGAGTCTCTGTGTTATTTCAATCCCACTCAAGCACAAAAGAGGCCACGTATGGGAGCAATTAAAGGCCATGACAAGTTTTTAAGTGCATTATTCTCTACTTGTAAGGACAAGGGTGAAAACAAAAAAGGTTAGGTCTGAGTGTTTTTCTATATAAAAGAATCAAAGCTTAGTGGTGTTTTTGTTTAGCCACATACCTCCTATTTGGAAAGAATCCTGTATCAGCATCCTATTAATGCAAAATCATGTTCTCCCATGTTGTGGCATCTGCAGAATGTCTTGCACTTGCTTATACTAAAGGTGGATCAAGTCCAAAATCTTGTGCATTTAGAATGAATGAAAAGCTGAGGCCAGCACAGATTGCCAAGAAACCTGGGCTCAGACTGGGATGGGAATTTGGCAGACTGTTACCACGAGCTTGGTAACACAGCTCCATGAGCTTGGTTAGCAATCTGCTTACAAGCAACATAGAAGCGCAAGGAAGAGATGCCATTCCAACATGACTTAAAAATATATTGCCATCATCCTTATGGCCACAAGAGCCACAGGCAGTGACAGCTCCAAACACTTAAATTTAACCTCAGTTGTCAGTAAAACATGCAGGTCTGGTAAAGACATGGCTGATCAGTGTTCATACCTTTTGCTTCAGTTGTAAAACCATCTGCTTTATTTGATGAAATTCCTTACAAGAGGCACAGCATGTCCCTGGTTTCGCCACATTTTCAGATTTCTCAGTAAGCCCAGCTGAAAGAAAGCAGTTTCCAATAACAATATAAAGATCGAAGTAAAGAAATATATAAAGTGATTGCAAAAGCAACTTGAAGGTTGTTACATTTCCCCAGACTGTGAAAAGAGGACAGAATCTTGCTGTTATTAATGCTTTGACTGTGAATTGCTATGTAAGGCTGAAAAACCTTGCAGGTACAGCTCTGAGCTCATTTTTAAAGCAGCTGTTTCCAGTTAACAGTCCCCCAGGAATTTCTTTTTTTAATACCTGGAAGAGTTTACACCACTTCTTTTATCTTTGTGTTTAGGATAGGCTAACCCTACAGATCTGAACTGATTTACGGTCCCCATAGGGCAAATTTTCATATGCTATAAATTACAGTAAAATCCCTCACAATATGGTCATTTCGTTCACTTTGCACAAACTGCTTTTTATCATCACAGGTTATTCCTCCATGCGATGAAATCAGCCTGAGCAGAGACAGGGATTGAGATTAATGACAGGGAATTAAATCCATGCAAGAGAAAGGGTCACACCTGTTGATACTACGCATGAATGGGATCTTTTCAAGAATCCATTAAATGATTCAAACTGTAAGAGATATCACAAATGATATTCTTGCCCTTTTTCCAGTCCCATGCACTGTGAAGCACTTCTGCACTGCAAACAAACAAGCATTGTTTTAACAGATGTCCACTTAAACTTTAGGTGAGCTTTTTTGCTTTCACATATAGGTAGTTGTTGAGAAGCATCAAGTGTATGGAGGCTCTGCATATGATGTGTGACCTTCTACGATGTTACCTGGAAAGGGTGTTGGGCACCTTTGAACACCAACCTTTCAGAGCACATCCTGTAATGGAAAAACTCTGCAGGTGCTTCTGGTTAAAGCCAGCAAATCTTCAAATTCTTCAGAAAGCATCAACTACAATGCATTAGCTATTGTGTTACACTTCTCTCTTGGACACACACTTTAAAGTCCTTCACCTTTTCAGAAATATGCATTGATTTTGAAAACATCTGTGTACTTTTAAATAAACCCAGAAGTTTCTGATACTAAAGATATTGTGTGGTTCTTAAGATACTTGCAGGGTCCAATAAGGAATATTGTGTCCATCAGATGGTCATCTGTGGACAATCAGCTAAAGCACAAGTTTATGAAAAACTGATTTTTGGTATGTTTAGTCCATTGGATACAATACCACATCGGGTATGCTTGCTTTTAGAAGACAAAGATTTATTTCTGTTTTCTCCTAATTAGGTAAGACACGGCTCTAAGGGCAAGGTGCTGGAATGACCATTATCAGCATTAATACTGGTGTTAGCACTAGCTGATCAGAAAATTAGGATGCAAAGGCTTGGGGTTTTTTCCCACTCATCAACTGCCTGCTCCCATGGTTGCAGTCCAATAGCATTACAATAAAACAGGATTTATTCAGTGTTTTTATGGCAGTAAGCACACTGCTGTTTGTGCTTCCCAGCCCTTCCTGATCGTGCACAGCTTGGCAATACTTGAGCAGCTTTCTGTAGGGTGGCTCAAAGATTTAAGGCTGAAAGGTATGACTTGGGGTTTCTGGTAATCTCTGCATAACACGTAATAGAATTTCAGCAAATAGCACCTATGGTGGCTCTACAGCTGTTTGGCCACAATAATTCCCAGACGGACTCCAGCCTTTATGTGACGATACCTGAATAAGAAGCATTTGCTGGTATCCTTCCTCACTGCAGTATTTCTAAGGCTAATAATTTTACTTTTGGCTCCTTCCAAAGCCTATTTGCCCACAAGCCTTTCTCTGATAAAGTTTTTTTCCCCTTAACCACGAATTGATATGCTGTAATCAAGACATCTATTGATGTTTCTATAAGGTAAGTTTCTCTTGACCACAAGTCAGTATTGCGGCTCCCTCATGGAATTCTTCCTCCTGCTCCAATTTTTCAGCTTTCTTTAACAAAAAAAAATCAGCGTTTTGACATGTTCATTTCTGGATGTGTGTAGGATTTATAAATGCACATATAAAGAGCCTTCAGAAAAAAAGTCCACCCCCTCCCCCCCTTTTTTTTTAAACTCCAGTAAATTTTGGGTTTGGTACTAGTTTTAACCAAAATTTCTTTTAATAACTATCTTACCGAATGAGTTCCCTTGTATCATGTTAAGATTTGCTGAAAGCAACCTACAGTCATAGGGAGAAACTGCCTGAGCCTCTGCTATTTGAAACCTAATGCAGTCCCTCTAGAATCAGAGGAATTATGTGTAGATTAAGAAGCAGTGAATTTTGCCTCATGTTTCATTCTAAAATCCAGTTTATCTTCCAGAAGGATGTGGCACATGGGGCTGACAAGTATAGATAAAACAGGGCTGTAAAAATCCATGGAGATGAATGGGGGGGCGGGGGGGTCAGCTAAGGTTTAGGAAATAACATACCAGTGAGATTTCTGCAAATCCAGTTGGATTGACTTGTCGGAGGAAGAAGTCCAACAGTGTCATATAAGCAAGCATGAGCTGCATCCCTGGAGAGAGGTGGAATCCCCCTAACTCATACCAGACAGAGGTGATGATTTGCCCAGGGAAGGAGTCATCCATCAAACATTCACTCTACCCCCTTCTGATCCTGTATCAGGACCAAACTATGAACAAAGCCAGAATAAAGCATGGATAAAGCCAGAAGCCACCTAGAACAGGCCAGGGGTTGCAGGAAGCAATTAGATGGAGCCACCCATGTGCAGTGCAGAAACAGAGGTCACCCACC
>NW_009917782.1:47044-82223 GCF_000696875.1 Nestor notabilis | reverse complement strand
ACTGCCCATACTGACCCCCCTGGGGTCAGTCTGGCCAGCAGTGAGCAAGACACTCATACAGGCTGTTTCCATTGCACAGATCTACACCAGAAAGCAAATTATTTCAGAGAAGGCTTAAACCAGCCCCATTTCATGAAGGCTTTCTAAATCACAAAGTCTAGCTCATGCATTGCACTGCCTAATGGGGGTCCTTTCATCTCGGTCAGACAGTGGTGAGCCCCGTGGCATCTATCACTAAGAGATCTGCTCGGGGGAGTGATGTGTTTTCTTTACATGTGCTCAAAGAGTCTGCCTTGCTGATGCTGGAGGAGGAGGAGATACTGGCTAGGGAGAGCTCTGCAGGGAGCTATGCCGCGGGCGGTCTTTGCATGGAGACTGTAGAGTTGATCATCTGTGTTGCATTATCCAGGCTCAGCCTGCTGAGATGGTTTCATTTGCCTACTTCTGTGAGGAGAGCTGTATTGTCTCCATCAAATGTGGCATGTCTGTGGATGCAGGAAAAATGCTCCCTATTCTTGTGCCCGCTAATAGACACAAAGCTCTTGGTCAAGCCCTCTTATAGAGCCAAAAAATGCCTGGGTTGCAGCCTTCAGGCACGGCACAATGAAATCATGAATAGTATCTCCTGGAAAATACGTGAGATGGTTAGAGCTGGAGAGGGGTATGTGTGTTTTCATGTCTCTCACACTAAATATTAAAACAAAATTTAAGTGTTCCAGCTATGAAGAAAAGCAAATAAGCCATTTATTAGGCAGTGATTCCAGCGTGGATGTGGAGCGTTCCAGAGCGGTGCAGAGCTGGGGCTGACCACGGGGTGGTGCGTCGCGACAGCCTGTACCTCTCGGCTGCCCAAAGCCTTTTCCTCTGGCTGAGTTACGCGCATGAACCCCGTCAAACAGCAATGACCAGCTCCTCTTTCATTTGTCTCAGAGGCCTGGCAATTAGTAACACTAACTTGGAGTATAGCGGGGTAACAGAGCGGAAAGCGTTCTCCTCTGCTTCACGTCTCTGGTTTGGGAAATGTCTTGAGAGATGGGCAGTATTTTGCTCCAGATTAACTGCTGGAACTGACGTTTTTATGTGCCGTGCACATTGAGTGTAAAATTGATGCTTTTCAAATATTAGAATTATTTCCACAGCCTTGAATATTTTGCATGGTTGGTTGTTCTGAATGCTCTGGTCACTGCTCTGTCTAGTAACTTGAATTAGCCAGCGGAAAAGTTAACTACAAAAACTATTTGCAAGGGGATTATATAGGTTATATCTCTTTCCATTATGACTCCCACACACAGGAAAAAAAAATTGAAAACCACAAGGAACAATCAAAATTAATGGAGTGTCTCCAGTTACACGTTTTCAGATGAAAACCAAATTATAAATTGTTCTCGCCATCCAGCAGGATTTGGAGCACACAGAGTAACTGTTCAGGCATTAATTGATGATGGTAAATCATCATTCATCAAAAGAGGGATTTTTGGTGGGTTTTTGAGTTGTTTTTTTTTTTTTCCTTTCCAAGAGCACAGGTTGTTCTTTTCCTCCTTTCTTTCAAATTGTCCTATCAGTATTTAATCTGCAATGCTCTGAATGCTGTAACTTAATAACTGGGATGAGGTCAAAAACCTTAAAATCATTTAAACACAACACACATATGTACTTGGAAACCAACAGTGAAAATCAAGAACAAGCCCTCACTTTTACCCCTTTCCCATCACAAATTATTTGCATTACAAAAAGTCACAAGACACACAGACTAATTGCAGGGCAGCAGAATTCAGTGTTACTCAGTGTAATTTAGCAACTGATTCAAGCAAGGCTTGGAAAGTGTCGAATTCCCAGGCACACCTTCTCTGAGCCTCTGAGTGCCCAGAGGCACTAAGCACCCAACCCAGGGCCATTTGCTAATCTGAGATATAGGCACGAAATACAAATTGAAGTTACTGAAATTAATTTAATTAACAGATTAAACTACTCAAGTCTTACAAGGGTAATTTTTTTTCCTGTCTCCTGATCTCTGAACCACACACGAGGTATAATCCAGGTTGGTATGGGAGCAAAATACAGCTTTTAGCAGATGGATCCAGCAGAACTGTCTAACTGAAGCTATAACGGCAAATTTCACCGTTCAGCCTCTCTGGGGGAAGATGCTTTCCACATCCTTCAATGTACTTGAGCTCTTTCCTTATAGATGTGGCTACTGATTTACTGCTCTGTGTGTGCAGCTCATAAACTGGAGAGGAGAGTGTGCAGCAGGACTGCTCCACAGGGGCCTGGCTGCTCAGCAAACAGCCCAGACTTTTCAGGAGCATCAGCTACATCCCAGGTTCCCAGGTTCGGACCCCCAGGTCCAAGCAGTTCCTCATTATGACAGATCAACCTTTTAGACAGTCCTTTGGCCCAGAACCTTTAACCCCCACTGGCATATACCTTTATCTCCTTTGGTGCATGTCTTGCCGTCCTCCTCCCGGGTGTAGCCTTCATGACACTCACACCTGTAGCTGCCTATAGTGTTGACACAGATCTGAGAACACAGTGTCCCATTGCTTGTGGCACACTCATCAATATCTGGAAAGGAACAAGAATCATAGAATCCTAGGATCACAGGCTCACAGAATCAGAAAATGGTTTGGGTTGGAAGGGACCTTAAAGCTCACCCATTTCCAGCCCCCTGCCACGGGCAGGGACACCTTCTACTAGAGCAGGTTGCTCCAAGCCCCTGTGTCCAACCTGGCCTTGAACACTGCCAGGGATGGGGCAGATACAAGAGTTCAAAGTGTTCCAAAACTGTAGATTTCACACCTCAAATACAACAAAAGACTTCCTCCAAAGGTATCAGGAGATTTTGTGGTTTAAATATATGAGTAATTGCAGCACTGGTGGTGCATCGGGCTGGAGCACTGTGCGAAGTGCACAGTTATTATTAACACCTGGCATTTTGTCAGTGAACATTGCTTGACCACTTCTTTGCATTGTAAAGCTCACAAGCAAAGCTTGATCCTGCAAACCTTGGCTCCCTGACACAGCAAAGGCAGGTCAGGACTAGCCTCACAAGGACCACATGTAAATGATCAGTCCTGAATTAGGTAGTGGCTATCTGAATCAAACCATAAGGATTTATTTTCATAATTAGGCCCAGTTATAGTGCTTTAAGGGTTACTGTTAGCATCGTGTGCCTTTTCTGAGGCTAAAATCCCAAACCTGCAGGAGGAATTAATAAAGGGAATTACATCAGCCCAACACTTCAAAGTGTTTGGGTGCATATGTCTCATTTTTAGGTATTACCTCCTAATAAGTTCGGGGGATTTAGATCTCTTAGTTCTAAAACCAATCCTTAACATAGTTAAAATGTATTTCCTCTGTAATAGTAGTGAAATAAGAAAGGTTTCAAATCTAAACCAACTCATAAAAGACCTGAGGGAGCAGGATGCATCATGAAGTAGAGATGAGCTCAACATACACTTCTACCTACCCAGGCAATAAGGCTTTTCTCTGTTCCTGTGCCTCTCCCGATCATAGCGGTACCCAGGATAACAAGTGCATAGGACTCGCCCAAAGTTATCTGTGCACTGCTGTTCGCAGGGAGCTTCGGCACAGACATCGTAGTCTAGAGAGAGAAAAAGGTGGTTAGGAAAAGCACTAGTGGCAGAAGCTAGATGATACTTTAACAGCAAATATTTCACCCCTTCTAGTTAATAAAGTCAAATTATACAGTTTTCAAGGAATAAAGGAACCTAGAAATAAACATTAATGAGACATAAGCAAAGAATGACAATAAAATTGTAATTGCTAATCACAGCTTTACAGTAGTTAGATTGTTTCTGAAAGTTGGATTTTAAGCAGGAGTCACTTTCCCAGTTAGCAAAATTTAAGAATTCTTTTCACAGAAATATTAAATTACCTAAAAATTTTTTTTGTTGTTTTCTTCCACAAATTTTTAAGTGCTGATAGCAACATTTCCTACGCAGAACACTGTGAAGCACTGAGAGGCTAACTGCCAAATCCAGACAGAAAGTATTTTATAAAGAAAACAATTAAAATTGCACTGTAATTGTTCAAAGCCAGATGTAACCCTTCTAGCAAAGAACACATTGTTACAAAACCATCATCACCCTTCATAATAGCAATGTGCAGATTAGGGTATGGTAAAGTCACTGGCCAGGCTTGTCGGTGAAATCCCAAAAGACTCAAGTCCCTGTTTGGAACCCAAAGGAGGAAGAATCTGTTTCTGATTTCAGTGCTATGCAGCAGCAGATCTGAAATCCAGGGAATGAACACCAGGGCAAACTGGGGTCTGACCTGCATCCTGGCCCTGCCAGGGGCTGGATCTGTCCCCTGGTACTAGGCTGGTGGTGGGGCAGGGAGGAGATGGGCAGCCTGGCTGTGGGTCCAAGGGCTTTGCAGTGCCAGGAAAAGACAGGAGCAGAAGCAGCATCTAGTCTCAAAACCAGTTCAGACAAACCCCAGTGGAAGCTGGGTTTTATGCCAAAGCAAGTGGCAGTTTCTGAGATGATTTCAGAGGAACCTCATCCTGTATGCAGCATTCAGGTGGCTGTCAATGCAACCCTCCAGTGACTGGATACTGGGAAGTCACAGCAGAAATATCCTGTCTGTGTTCCAGACCAAATACATCTAAACCAAACCTAAGTGTTTCAAGTGAGTTCCCAGCAATGCACTGTTTCCATGTAACAGCATAAAATGATTAAAACCCAAACTCATTAGTGACTCACAGTAATGTCTAGCAGACATCCCTGGGTATGATGATTTTTCCAAACAATTAAAATGAACTGGTAGATGGTAAAACAAGTGAAATCACATTTATATGTTACACAAATTATTTGCTTATTTCACAAATTATATAGAGCACACATGTGGCACTGAGAGGAGAAGTGACAAGGTGCCAAGGTACAGAAAAGCACCAAACAACACTTAACAAGCTGGTGCACAGCACACCAGAGCCCTTTAGACCATAAAGTACTATTGTAATGGTGCCAAGCATTTCCTCCCATGTGCTTGTCACCTTTTGAATAGCAGGCATCCCTCCTTTCCTTCTTACCTCACAACTGTGTTAACACTTGAAGCCTGCCTGCAGTGCTGTGGTGGTGAATGGCAGTGCCAGGACACCCAGCAGGAGCCAGAGACATGCAGTGCAGAGCCTTGCAAAAGTGTGGAAGGAAAACACAGCCCTTGCCTTCAAACATGGTCAGCCTGGGCTAATTTGGCCTTTTCAGGCAATGCTGGGGCTGTAAATTCCCGTTACATTTGGCACTACCGAATAACCCCAAATATGAAGTGGGTATTAGTGGTGTTTTTCCTGGGCACAGTTGCAATTTTCATTTTCCACTGAAATAAAGTCAGATGGAGAACAGGCTAGGGTGCCCAGCACTGAGGCGAATATGCCTGCTTCTTAACCAGCATGTCCATGCAGATGCTGGATTTGGCCTGTGCCATGTTCTGCCTATTCAGACTGGAGGCAAAAAGAGCTCTGTCCTCCCTATGCTTCCATGAATAGCTGTGCCCTAATAAAATCACAAACAACAGTGCTGGAAGGGACCACCTCCCACCACAAGCAGGATTAGGTATGCATAAACCTTTCCTAATAGACATTCATCTAGCCTGTTCCTAGAAATCCTTGAGGGATGGAGATGCTCCACCATGAAGTCTATTCCCAAGATTGAATATCCCTGCAGATAGAAAGCCTTTTACTCATATCTAATCCAAACTCCCCTTGTAACCATTTAGGCCCATTATTTTTGTCCTCTTCTTCTTGGCCATGAAGAATAGTTTACTTTCCCCTTGCAGCAAGTTTCTACATACCTAAAAACTTTTATCACATCTCCCCTCAGCCTCCTTTCCTCTAGACTAAACAATGCCAGTGCTTTTTAATTGCTTCTCTTCTGCCATATTTCATGTAACTAGACTTTAAATATGGCTTTCACATCCACCTTCATTTACTTTCATACAAAGCTAGGGAAGGGTCCGAGAGGTGGAAATCTCCCTGCTTGTGGTAGCCAACAACAGCTGTGGGCAGGTTCCACATCACAGAGCTGTGGGTCCCCAGGGCTTTAGTCCCAGCTGACATGACTCCCTCAGGAACAGTCCTCACAAGTGGGATGAAACAGGGCAAAAGCTGATGCACCACTTCTGTGTGCTATGCAGAACCAAGGACGCACAACATACCCTCCCATGGTCAAGCCCCTTGCCTGCCAGGCCAGCCTGGGAAATGTGGTTTGTGGATGAATCAAAGCCACATGGTGAGAATCAGGCTGTTCCAGACTTTAGGAAAATAAAAAAACTGGATCAGAACAACAAATGTCTCTGTGTATATTTCAATGAACTCAGGAATGACAACGCAGCATCTGAAGTTGCACCAAGGAAATTTCTGAAATAGCATTAGTGAGGGAAGAACAGATCTGGTTAGTGTTTGCCTGTCATAAACTATAATTAATCCACAGCCAAGAAACTCAAGTAACAAACTAGTTGTAGGGAGGGTGCTCTCCAAAAGAAGCTGTTTCAGACTACATCTGTCCCTGCTTTACACTTGATGACACCAGAAGTAGGACCTGGTTAGAGCTGTGATTATCTAGACCAAAGAAGGAGACCATACAGGAGAAAAGGGAGAGCTATTTTATGACCTGCTCCACCGATGAGGTAGAGTAGGAAGAGATGGTATAGCGGGAATCAGCCACACAAAGCAAACTCCCCTAGAGGCTTCTTGAGGACCATTGGCTCCCTGCTTCTGTGGCTGAAACCCAAAGTGAGAAGGTGAGTCCAGAGCAAATGAAACACAGAACGTGGGGCATGAGCTCATACTGGACTGCGCTGATTTCTGTTGCTTCTCAAGGGCAAACAAGAAATACCAGGACAGAAACTGAACATGGTCATGGACAAAGACACAACCCTTTGGGTGTCTGTTTAAGTAACAGCTGTCCAAGAAGGATATCAGTGTCTTCCTGAGGCAGCTGTAAGAAGGTGGGCAAGGGAGGGTTTATCCATACCCCAACCCTCCTCTCTGCAGCCGCTGCTGTATCACAGGGAAGACAGGGCTGGAACTACTCCTCACAGCTTTGACTTGCCAGTACTGGATTGAAAGGTGCAGATGTGCTCTAATAAACTCACATCTGTAATGTATCTATGTGGCTGTGTTGAGATATGCATTTCATACAGCTACTCTGTCAAGATCATGCCAAAACAATGTGTGAAGAGCCAAGTAATGTCTTGTAACAGAGTAAGTGAAACGAGTGCTTCACTGAATCATGTTTCTCGTTCCTACACCAAGATCGTCTCAGATGTTATAGCAATTGCTGTGGCCTCTGAACTTCAAGGCAAAATACAGACTGAACTGAAAAATGGGGAAAGGAGGTACAAGAGGAAAGAAGCCAGAAGAGAAATTCCATTAGTGGCAGAAACACTCAGGTTATTGAGATGCAGTTAATAGACAGGATTTAGCGAACTCAGTGTGTACATAATAAAAGCTGCTTTCATAATCACCTCAAGCCTCAAGAGATGAAAATTAGGAGCCTAAAATAATATATTTCCATGGCTCTCATTTTATTTTTGTTCCTATCATTTCTCCTGCTGTACCCATTGTATTTAGTGAATAACCAGCATATAAAACGGTTACAATCCATAGGAAAGATGGAGGCCAGAGTGTAGAGTCCTGGTTTCTTTCCATCCTGAAAGAAGGGATTCTACCTCCTATGCACACAACTGCCTTGTACAACAAAGCACAACAGCCTCCTCCAAGTGTCTGTCTCACTCTGGAGCTGCCATCTCATGCCACACACACATGAAACTCACAGCACCATGAGCCATTTCTTCACAAGGAAGCAGCAAATCCACTATTCCTGTTATGAGAAGATGTGGGGTTTTTTCCCCCTCCTTTTTTCTTTTCTTTTTTATTTTTGTTTTTCCAATCAGTGTTCTAGTGTTTCCAGCCAGCAGCAAAGAACACACAAATTATAAAAATCAAAAGCAGCAGGATCAGAATTTGGGTTATAATCACTGTTGGCTGGGGACTGTAAGTCAAAAACCAACTGACTCTCTCTGGTATGTTAATTTGTCCCTTTTCTTTCCAAAACATCACCATTCTAAAAAACCTCTCAGGTTAACTTGAGGCTTTCCACGTGTCGTCAGACAGAAGGATGTATTACCATAAACCAGCCTTTTAACCTACTTTTGGAGAAAATGTGGTTTATTGGCTTGTCATCTCTGGCCATTTGCTTCTGTGTGAAAGTTTCTGTTTCTGTAACTTCAGAGCCAATTTCATCCAAATCAAGCAAAGTGGCTGGAGCAACTGAAGAAGTCCCATTTCCACTGCTCACGTGAAGCCGTTGGCTGGGTGGACCCAACAGAGGCCTCCCCTAAGGTTAAGGCAGGCAGAGCCTCAGCCTTTTCCTACAGGAGATCTTGTTGCAGCAACCTCTGTGCCCACAACCAGGAGAGATGGTGGAAGAGTGATGCTGTTTGATGATGCTCTCCCCTCACGGGCATCTTTGGGAAATGGGTAAGTAAAGGCTGGACTGACTTAGTCACCCACTCCCTCTTCAATTACAAGCAAAATCAGCTGTTGCAGATCCACGGGGTCCATGGGGAAAGCCATCAGACAGGAAAGGTGTGCTCCTGGGTGCACAGAGCACTCCTACATACCTAGACAAAAACAGAATTTGGCCCTTTGTTTGCAGCAGGTCACGGTACAAGATCTGCGTAGCCATGTGCACTTGGGGAGGAACAAGGCTTGGCGTGCTAAGCAAAACTTCTGGAAGATACTTATCTTTTTGTTTTCCCAACAATTTCTGGGAAACAAACAGCTCCCCCACTGACATGAGATACGTCTGAGCCTGCGGTTATATTAGGATGCTCTTCCAAACCGGCAGTGCTGAGAACAGGGAAAAGGGGAAAGGCAAATGCAGGGGAACACAATGGATAAGAACAGTGAAATCACCTACCTTCAGGGATGCACTGTCCAAGAACAAACTTATAACCCTTACAGCATTTTTTCCTGAAAAACAATAAAATAAATAAATGAATAAATACGTTAACTAAAGGTTGATGCTGGCTTTATAAACGGTCATGAGTATATCATGTATGTGATGAACGAAATAAGATGAGGACCCTGAGCTTTGCAGTTGGAGATATCTCAGCATTAAAGAACACAACATAGAAACACACCATTCAATCCATGAGGTGTTTTAAATGATGGCATGGCCAGCCACCTCAGGAGCCTGGGGCTGGGTACTCCAATGCTGACACACTCAGCATCCCAAGTAGTTTCTGGAAACCCAGCTCCCTTGTGTTGAAAGGATGCAGCACTCCTCAGTGCTGCTCATACACACAGCTCAGGTCACAATATTCATGATATGGTGAAGAGTGTTTTCAGACATCCATCATTACAATGTAAACTTGCATAAAAGGTAGGTTTCAGCAAGGAGTGCACTCAACATATATGTTATCAGTAATTTCTCATCGTTTAATAAACCTCGAAGGTGGTAAGTGAAATATATTGGCTATTTCAACTGGAGCAAGGGGGAATATCTTACACAGGCAGGCAGACAAAACCGCAGTGAAGAGTCAACAGGATCAAGTGCTCTTTATGTGCTTATGATATGAACAAAGTGCTGAGAAACTAATGTTTCTTACACACTGGCCTGTAATGACATTCAGGTATTCAGCTATTCCTGCCTTCTAGACAGCAAACCACATCAAGCCACCAGGACTCCCAGCAGTGCTAAGAAGCTTTTACCAAGGGCTGTGTCCCTTATCACCCTGAGAGCTACTTGCTGAAGGGACCTAGTGATCTTCAAGGGGTCCCATGATGGTGGCTACCAGTACTGCTGCAAGAGAAGCAAACTGCTGTTCAGTGCACTGTTTTATCAAGTCTACGTGAGTCTGAGGGGAAAATAACCCTGTAATTTACAAATTCACAGTTTTTCATGCCCTGTGGACATGCTGAAATATCTGCAAAACTGGGAAACCATCCATTTGGTCTTATCTTTTAATTCAATAACTGACGCAGAAGAGTGCTAAAGACATGGCAGTCAATGACACAACACTTTCCTTGACAACACACAGCCATTGCAAATCATCATTATGTTGAATTTAAATCAACTATCAGTTGCAACTGATCACTTAAAACAAACAATGCATCACTCCAAACTATGTAAAAACAAACTTTGGCTCCGTATTTTACCCTTTTCCAAAGATTAGCTGGACTATAAATTATACTTAATGAAGGTTGAACATCTGAAGAGGAAGCTTTGCTTTGTTATGCAAACACTGGTCCCTCATTAGACTTTTCTCCAAACACTGCTGTGAAGTTTTATCTGGAAGACTAACAAATGCAGGAGGAATGAGTTCAAAGGTGCATTGGGGAGGCTGTTCATAAGCTGCAAGCAATGCCGATGGCTTTCCAAGTGCACATTCATCTCCTCCTGTCTGAGGAGGAAGGGAGGTTGATAAAGCTTTGCTTGTAGCTGCTCTTCAGAGGAAGATGCAGTCTGGATTGAGAGAGGGCAGAGAGATGGCAAAGGAGAGGAGGGCATCCCAGCCATGACATGCTGACTTGTAGGGTTATGCCAGCCACAACTAACCAGAAAGAGGGAGCAGTAGCTTTCATCCCTAAGAATTCCCACTTGATTTTCAGGCTTAGGACCCTTAGGACTCCCACTCTTAGAGTGGCTTCTGGCAGCAGATGCCAACCTCAGCTGGCACAACCTGCTCCTGTGTAAAGGCTAGCCTGCTGGGAACCTTGAGTTGCTTCTCTCCTCTCAACTCAGCCAGCAACAGCTTTTGGCTGAACTTGTTGGCTTTCCTGTGGATACGCTGTGGTTTTATCTTCCTTCCTGGATTGTCCTGATAGCCAAACCATTTGCCCCAATCAAACCCCTCTCCCACAGCCACACAGTAAGAACCCCCCACACACTGAGGTACAGCCATAAATACTGCCCTGGCACCCTGAAGCAAGCATAGCCTTGTGTAGCCTCAGCGGGGGTTGCTCCAATTAAAGAAACTGGAAAATCATACCGCCCTTGCACATATCCAAAGCCCATGCTTGGAATCCATCTCTTCAATGTCTTCTTGCAATGAGTTCCACAGGGAGATATCTTTGACACATCACTTCCTTGTTTTCAGTCTCCCTTTCAATTTTTGTTGAATTTTCCCAGAGTTTACTGGAAACGAGATTTGGGAATATTTTCTCTAAATACCCAAAGATTTTTCCACATCATGAATGCTCTAAATCACACCTAAATAAGTGGTTTAGAGGCTCTGCTTTCAGGATCACGCTCCAGAAACCAATCTGCATGATAATCTTTTCCCAGCTCCAGACTACAGATCTCTGTATTAGTGCAGCCTGTACTCGACAGCAAACTTCAGCCATCAGCATGATTTTGCCACAGAAACTGCTACTTTAGGGTTAATGCACAGGAAATACAATATGACAATACATGTTTCTCTGAACATTACAGTGCAACCCTGGGATTTGTGCATGCTCTAGCTTTTTCCATTCTTAAATCTGCCAAAATGATGGATACATGAGTTGATCATTAGCAAAGGCATTTTAATAGCAATATTCATTTCCAGACATCCAGCTCCAGGTTGACATGTGTAATCAACGTTGCGCAGCAGTAATCTTGTTATACACAGTGAGAGGTAAGAGGGGGTCCCCACTGATAATTTTAGCTACTGAATAACTTTCAATGGGTTGGTTGCTACGCAGCTGTACACGTGAGCGTGCATCAAACGTGAACTAATGCACAGCTGTGTGAGAAGCTCAGCCACTAAAATCTATGTGGAAATTGAGTTGATATATTAACTTTAAATCTGGTTTCCAAAAGAAGGATCTTCTGTCAGACTTATCTGTTACAGTTTTTAATAGGGTGCATCAGATGCTGAAAATAGAGAAACTTCTGATTCTCATGCAATCTTCGCTCAAGAACAGGCACAAGCCCAAATTCCCAGGGCATTTTGGGCACCATGATTTCAAACACTGCAATGTCTAGCTTTTGTGTTACCTGTACAGAAATCCACAGTGATAGGGACTCTCTCAAAGCAAAGTCACCCCTTTTATGTGGCAGGGAGCTGCAGGAGAAGCAGGGAGATGCTGAGCTGCTCCCCTCTGCTCTAGAAGTCGAGGTGCTCCTGTATCACTGAATGTCAGAAGATGGAATTTAGGGTCAAATCTTTGATACCAATAAACACTAGGCAAGCAGTGGATTTGCCTTTGTAGTAGGCTTTTGTGGCCCATCACCTTGCAGACTGAAGAGAGCTGAGCTTCCCAGGAGCACCCCTATGTCCCATCTCCCTCAGGTCACCCCTGTGCCCAACACAGTGGTGCTCCCCCTGCCCCATTTGCAAAGCTGTAGCTGCTTGATAGCATCGCCCCAGACAGGCAGGATGAAAGGTAAGATGCAAGGAATGTGGCTTAATTAAGCCACCCCTTTATTAAGTTAGCTTATCTGGCAGCTATCAGCAGTAACTCATCCCGTGTGGACCATGGCTTTTCCCCATAATTGTTTCCACCTGGTGCAGCGCTGCCATCACCCCCAGCCCTCCTGCTCTGCACTGGGACACTGCAGAAAGACCAGGGCATGCTGAACCCATAAAACACTGATGTGCCAGAGGGAAGGGAGTGGCTGAGGGTCCTACAGCCATTGAAATGCTTTGGAAATGCAAGCAACAACAGGATAAACATTCAAAGTGATAATTAACCTGTAGCTGTCTGCAAGAACAGGGCAACAGCTTGGATTGTGGCAACAATTGGCTTGGAGCTGCCTGATGTGTATTGGGGTTTTGGTTAACTTGAGCAAAGAAGCGACTCTAAAAGCCTATCCTGACAATTACATTGAAGAAGACATGATGACCATTTAGTGGCTGAAAAAAGGGAAGGAAAAGGGAAAATGTGAAGGGAAAGGAAAGTTTCAGATGAACATGACATGTTAAGGAAACTCTTGCTAAAGATACCAAAAGTAGAAACAAAAGAGTCCACTCTAGGAAATATTTGCCTCCTAGGAACAAAGCAGACACAGAAATCTCTACACTGAGTCAGAAAGTGAATTCTTAGGATAAAATATGGACCTTCTTTATAGCTCAGCTGATGCCTGAGCTCCACTGCAAGATGCAGCAAGTCCACAGGTCGTGAGGCGGGTCAAATCCTTCCTCTCTGACATGCTATTTCTAACCCATGAATGTCAGAAGAGTTTCATGTCGGGGGTTACAGGAGCTACTTAACATTTTATGTAGGATTAGATATATCAACACTGTTCTCCCAGGTCAGTGCTGGTAGAAAGTAATAATAATACAGTTGAGTGTATGCATGTAATAATAAAAAAAATCTCCTATTGAGAAAAGATAGAAGAAAAAATTAATCAGATTTATTCAGACAATGTCATAACCTGAACTCAGAGGACTTGTGCCATATCTTGAAGACCTGAGTCAGCAAAGGCCATGGAATGGCTGTGTTTAATTGCACAAAGGGGTCTTTGTTAGACTGGCTCCTTATTGTGCCTGCCCAGTGTTTCTATTTGATCACCCTGACTTTGAGAAATACACAGTACAGCAAAACTGCAAATGTAAAATACAGCAATTAACTTACAAAAAATAATTGGAGAGCTATGAAAGCAAGCCAACAAGGTACATTAGGAAAAAAAAACCAACTAACCAAAACAAAAAAACCCACCCCCAACTGCTGTTTTTCTCATATTCTATATAAAATCCAAATGAGGGACAGGTCTGTCTGCCAAAGCATGCACAGACAAAACCCATCTGCAGTGCAGTGTGTTAAGGAAGCAGCTCAGTAGCTGTGAACGGTTTCACGGTAATTCACATGGTGAGAAGATTTATGGCAACGTCGTGTAAAACTGAAGCAATGCTTTTTTGTTTGCCTTTCCGTGGGATACATACCAAAATCTTGAGTAAGAGAGGATGGCCTCCTTGCAGACACTTGCTCAGCACACACTTTGCTGTGGTTTCTAGACTTAGTCCTTTTTCACAGTTTTGTAAAGAGGTAATTTGTGTTCACACTGGGTGTAACACAAGGTCCAAGGCCAGCACGAGCCCTTCCAGTCACCGTCCCCGCTAAGAGTGAGCAGCACAGGCACGGTGATGTCTTCCAGTGATGCACCACCTATGACCGCTGTATGTATATGTGCGCTTCTTAACTTTTCTTAACTGACTGATTAAAGCAGGATTTGCCTGAACAACCACAGAGACAACCCTTCACCAGCAAAACTGGAACTCAGACTTCTGACAGCAAATCACTGCAACCTATTACTTGATTTTTCTGCAAGTCAGATTTTCAGTGATTAATGCGTTGCCTGAGTTGAAGCCATGTTTCTTGTCAGCTACTTAAGTCAAATAAATTTACCCACATATAATGGTTTTCTTTTTCTTAGAAAAAAGAAAAACAGGAAAGCCCTGCTATCAGCTGTTTTGCTCAGCTCTGACTATTAAGGCAGATACCAGAAATGAAGTCTTTTTCCAGTTATTGTTAATGGGAAGGTTTTGATAAGATTCATGGTTCCTGGGCTCCTCTTCCATGAACACAAGCCAGGGACCAGATCCTCCCCTGGCAAAAGCTGCATACCTCTGCTGACTTTGGGGAACTGTGCCAGCGTTTACCCAGGGAGGCTCTGCGTGATGATCTTGAAAGCTCTCAGACACGCTTCTTGGCTGCTCTTACTGTAATGTATTGTTAATGGACTCTTCCTCTCCTCGAAGTGCTGTTTCATGTCATGTTTTTATGGTCAAATGGAGTTTTATGATGCTGGAGTATAAACTGTGGTTCCTTCTTCTCAGAAGGGACCTTCCAAACCAATACAATGGCTTGCACTCCTGCAGAGCATGGTATTTGTGAACGTGTGAAGCTTGTTCCTTTATAAAAGAGCAATAAAATACTTCAAGAGGTGCAATACCCTGCATGGACAATGAGGGGTTTTCAGTTATAGGACTTCCAACCCCATGCTTGACAGTGTTCAAGGCCAGGCTAGATGGGGCTTGGAGCAACCTGGTCTAGTGGAAGGTGCCCCTGCCAGTGCCAGAAGGTTGGAACTGGATGAGCTTTAAGGTCCCTTCCAACCCAAAACATTCTATGATTCTATGAATGTGCAAAAAGCAAAACTTCACAGGTCTGGGGAATCCAGCCAGTGAAAACATCTGTCCTTTTTGTGGCAGTCCCTGAGCATCTGTTCTCTGCAGGCACAGCACAAGACATTTTGCCATGATGGGGTTTGTGGTTTCGTTTAAGTGAGAGATGTGATGAGGTGGTCAGACAAAATCTGAACCAGGCAAAATCCATCAGACCACTTCCCCAGCACATGCCCCTGTGCCAGCAGATCAGCAGTCCCAGCAGACCATCACTTTGGACTCTCTTAGGACTTTTAGGATGCAGAGAAAGGGGTTGTTAACCTGCAGAGAGCACCAAAAGAAAAAAAGAGTTCATGAGCTTCTGCTCATTACAGGAAGAAGTGGCAACTAAATTTCTGCCTTTTGGGTCTCTTCTGGGATGAATAAACTTTTAGAAAGGTTTTTTGTGATCCTTCCTTCTGAGCGTAATGAAAGAAAAGGTTATGTTGGGATTTCCACATGAACCATACAGACTCTGGCTTCACACTTTTGGGGAAGCCATAACACTGTGCTCCAGGGCCAGCACTAACATTGGCCCTTGCCAGTCCCAAGTGCAACCAGAGCTTTGGTGCTGCAAACACGGTGGCTAACAACAGACTACTCAGCATTTTTCTGTGTAGTGCAGACCAACTGGTGGTGGTGGTGGTAACCATCAGTGCTCATATCTCATTTAGCATACTAATGTTCAAAAATTACCAAGTAAAAGTGTCCCTGTGAATATCCTCTGATCAAAGAAGGAAACTCTCAGAAGGAAAATATCACACAACTTCAAAAAGGTAATTACCCCTGCTGCCACTGGAAAAGCCATTTGTTGTGTATTTTACATGCATGTGAACATCATCGTCCAAATCATATGTGTGATTCCTTCAGTGTTGGACTGTACTTTATTTCCCTTTTTCTTGGAGTTTTACTTCATTGCTTCCCCTCCCCGTCCCCCCCCAACCCGCCTTAATGCAAAGGAATGCTCGTGTAGTTTATCACTGGACAGCATGTCAAAAATACCAGAATGATTAAATAAAAGATTTTTGACTGTTCTCATCTGCTTAGACTCAGCTTTATACACACGCTGTCAGCTTTGTCTTGCTCTCTTTTCTTAAAAATTTCTTTTATTTTCTGGCATTGTACCAAGAAAATGATTTTGTTTAGTTTTGCAGGTGAAGTTGGTATGGATTTTGCAGAATCAAATTTACATTTGACAGGTGTGAAATCTGGGGAGAAGAAAAAAAAATGGATTTTATACAAAGATAGCACTGTTTGCATTACTACATAGGCTAATGAACTGGCAAATTAGTAAGTCCTCATAAATATATTGTCATTTCTAAGAACAAGTAGCCTCCTAAATCTAAATGAAAATTATCCAAGACTGAGCCCATATATTAGAATAACTCACTGCTTAGAGACTTAAAAGTATGAAAAGTGAGCAAAAGTCCTTTTTTCCACCACCTCTGACTTCCAATTAGAGGACTGCAAGCCAAATTTCCTTCCAAGTCTGTAAATAGTATGTCTTGCTGACGGCACACATTCAGTTATTTATCTAACCCAAGGTGAGCCAGAGTACAGGACTAATCACAGCACATTTGTCCTGTCTCCTGGATTTTTTTTAAACTTCCATGACTCTTCATTTGTAGCTCCAATTTCCTACCAAATATCCGTGTGAGATAGAGAGTAATAAATTCCATTTCAGCGTGGAAGGTAGAGCCAGAGCAGTGCTGCAAGGAGCTGTGCTTGCTTGCTGGCTGCTGTGCTGGTGCTCGGTCACTGGAGTCAAACAGCAATAAACTGCTGGCAAGCTCTGGGACTTACTGAATCCAGTCCAATCCAACCCCGTTTATAGAGCATCTTTCATCAACAAGATCACAAAAATGCTGCATAAGCAATGCCTAATAAACTCCTTTCAGTAAACAACAAAAGGCAAGTGCCTTTTAAACATGCAGGCACAGAAAAACACATCATAGAAACTACGCAAGGAAGTCACATTTCTAAAGCTAGTTCTTCAAACAGGACATAAGTCCCAATTAATCTTCAGAGACAGGCTAATAACTTGCTCTATGTTCATTTAGTAGTGAGCTGACATGTAAGGGCCTGATCCTGATTCTTCAGAAATCCCTGGCAGCTTTGCCATGCACATTGTCAGGTTGGGAACAAGCTCAGACTAAGCCTCAGGGTGATGGGTGGTCACATGAGGATGTGCTACAACTGGACTTCTTGGAAGAACAGTTTCATTCAGTCACTTCTGGCATAAACTTAATCAAAATAGAGTAATAGCAGCAATACTCGCTGGTTTCTTAAGTGTTCAAGGCCAGGTTGGACAGGGCTTTGGTCTAGTAGAAGATGTCCCTGCCCATGGCAGGGGGCTTGGAACTAGATGATCTTTAAGGTCCCTTACAACCCAAACCATTCTATAGCTCTACGACTCTAACTCTGGCTGTCACTTGTCATTGGAAACTGTTGCCAGCCTCTTCCCAGTTTTGATAGATTTGGGGTTTGAAATGTACCCTTGCTCCTGTACTCTCCCCACAGGCACACCACCCATCTATACCTTAGACCATCCATTTACATCCTAGACACAGGCACAGATATTTAACATATATTTTAATTTGTGATGGTTCTTGAAACTGTTTTAAATAGTCTAGAAGTGGGGAGAGCCAGACAAAAAGCTATCAGCTTTTAGGAAAGTCAAATAGCATGGAAAAATAATTTAGGAAAGATGCAGCTCTGAGCACCTCATTCTCTATGTTGGCTGCCCACAATGTCCAAAAGAGTTTCCAGCACTGAGCTGTAAGGAAGTTGTCTGTGTTTGGATACTCTGTCTCTCTGGTGCAGAAAACTTGTATTGAAAGGACAAGACACCATAGAAGGTATGGAGGTTTATGTGAATTGCCCCAGATTAATGGGAAACTGGGTACTCTCTATATACCATCTACAGACATGAGCTATGAAATGGCTCCTATCTTCCAAGCACACACTCTAGAAGAGCGCAAAAAACATAGTGTTCTAACTGTGTACATTATGAATCACATAAGGATGCTTAACAGCCACTTTTGCCTAAGGATTTTTATCTTTCCAGTACTGGTTTGGAGTCACCGGGGCATGACCCTACTTCCGCACAGCCAAGGGAATTTTTCAAGCCAAGGTTTCAACCATCCTATAAACAGCAGAAATAAATCCTATGGAAAAACCCCACATAATTTTAGAAAAACAGATTCACTGTAGAATTTTGGTTGCAAGTGCCCTTTGGAAATCATCTGATCCAAGTGCACCTGACAGCAGGGCTAACTGCTCAGAGACTCACCCAGGTGAGTCCTGAATGTCTTCAGGGATGGAGATTGCTCTTAACCACTTCTCTGTGCATTTCCCCTACTGCAACTTGTGGCTCTTGTCTCATGTCCTTTTGCAGTGCACCTCTGATGAAGGTCTGGCCTTGTCTTCTCTGTAACTCCTCATTAGGTAGTTGGAGACACCAATTCAATTTGCCCCTTAGCATCCTCTTCTCCAGACTGAGCAAACCACTTGGGCTCTTCTTGACTATAATGTGCTCAAGCTCCCGAGCATCCTAGCTCCAGTCATTGATAAGTGTACAAAACTGAAGGTAACCAAACTAAAAAGTATCACTAGCAGATATTCTTTAAACACATTAAAGAAATGGGAAAGAAGCAAACAAGCAAACAAACAAAAGAAAGAACATAAAAAAAGTGATTTGCTACATTGCAGTGGAATTGCAGCTTTGGTCCCCTCTTTTCTCCATTTCACAATAAAATCTTAAGAGAAGAAAAACTAAAAAGAAAAAAAAGTAAGTCTTGAATGAAATACAAACAATGCTATTTGTCATGACAGTATTTTCAAACAAAAGGCTTGGCAGGCTCTGATAGCTATCTAAGCAACAAGACGAAGTTAAAATTGTTCTTCTAATGTATTTTCAACATCAATAGCAGCAATGGAATTAACTTCTTAATGTAAGCCTTTGGAAATCTCTACAAAGACACTAAAAAAGATACAATCTCAAGAGTGTTTCACTGATCCAGATGTTTCTCTCTGTTTTCCCTCTGTTTTATTGTTCCCAGAGAAGACCTTGTAAAAGCTGAAACCGCTTATTAAGTGTACAGACTTAATGAATTGGACAAGGAAAGAAATAATTCTTACAAGTCAGATCCATGTTTATTGTCCAGAGAGATGATAGCAAAATGCTCTCTGTATGCAGAGCAGTGTCTTTCAGGACAGAATCTGTCTCCATGAACCGCTTCCAGCATAGAGAAAAGATTCATTTTTAAAACAATACAGTGCAAAAGTTCGCTGAATTATGTAGTGATGCTGTACCATGGCCCCAGTGCCAAGGATTATTTTTAGAGCCACACATCTGCAGGTTATTTGTTGCAGGGTAGGGTGGATGGAGTAAATTCTGAAGCAATTAGCTAAGCAGGCAAGCATTACTGGAATGAGCTGTTATTTATATGGTGTCACTAGAAGGATTGGTATCTGGGACGCGGCAGTGGTATCTGCGCTGCCCGTGTAGCTGATGCTACTCTGCTGAGGCTGCAGTCAGCAGATCTTGGGAAGTTCATGAAGCAGCTTCTTGATCTGGCAATTAGCTCCTGTGTTAAAAATGGCAGGAGAAGGAATGCCATCCAGCAAACGAAGGACAGGCGGTGCCTGCTCAAAATCAGTGCATCCCACTCTCTAATTTGTGAGCAAATGGGCAGCACAAGTCCAATTTTAAAAATAAGAAGCAAAGCTGTTTTCAGAAACTTCCTTCCATTTCCCCACCACATCATATCCCACACAGCACTCAGCTTTCAAGCCACACAGAGCCTGAATTTGGTGTCAATTGCCCGTTAGCCAAGTCCTAATTGCAGGAGTGACCGCGCTGTGCCCTAGTAGAGCAAAGCACAGCGCCAGCCCTGCAGAAAGCCCATTTCCTATTGCCTAATTTAACAGAGCTGGCACTGGCTGCTACTCTTCTCTCCTCACCCTGCTCCTGCAAGATGGTTTTAGCTTTGAACAACCTACTGAGGTTGAACACAAGACTTTTATGACATGCTGAAATGCTATCAAGTCAACTCATAGCACTTGATGCACTCTGTGTGGTTGCTACTTGCAACCATGCTCCAGCTGAAAGCAAGCCTCTCCTCTACCCCCAGCTCCCTACTATCCCACTGCCCCAAAACTAGGGATGGTCTGTGCTACAAGGCATGTTGTCTGGACAGCATGAGATAGGACCAAGAGGCACTTTGCTCTGGCCAGATGTGAAACACTGAGAGCAAAGGGGTGGAAATGAGTCAAAGGAAGAGTGGATACCCCGCAGGGCTGTCCTTCAGAAGTGGGTGTATGTCCTCAGTGAGTAAATACCTGAGAAACTGCCCATCATGTCCATTTGTAAAGCACTTTGGGATGAAGGTGGTTTACACCTGGAAGTTATTACCAGTATGTAACTGCTGGGTTTATGGACAGTTGAGTGGCCCATACAAAAGCACATTTAAACCTTTTTAATTATAGTGTGCTTTGTCTCTGGTAATTGCTTTGTTCTGGGCTATTTCACTTAATCTAAAAAGTAGTTCCTTTTATCTGTGGTACTTGTTTTTCTCTCACAGTTTGTTTAATTTTACTGTTCAACTGAGGACTTTGTGAAATAGCAAGTGATGCTTCTAGCTGCCATTTTGGTGTTATTGGTACAAAACCAAAGATCTCATTTGTTTCATTATTCCCTGCTGGCCTGCAGTATTGTGCAGTTACCCTTGTATTAATTATGCATGACAATTGAAATAGGGTTATGTTTCAAATACTAATGGCTGCAGGCACACACTGAATTTATATTACTACACCTCTTCCTAAAACCAATGCAAACTGAGGACAGCTCTGCTGGAGCTGGTTCATCAGTGCTAGTTACAAATCTGCTATCACTGGAGCAACCCTGGTATGCAAAGCATCCAAATGTGCTCAAAGTTTGGGCTCAGAAGCACAAAAAAATTCAGACCAGACTGAGATCACAATGGGGTTACTGACCATTTTACCCAGAAGGTCGGGTAGGATCTATGCAGGTAGTGCTGTTGTCTTGTACCAGGGGGAGCAGGCTAGATCATTTGAAAAGGAAAGACTTCCTTCCTTCAGTTGAAGGTGAAGAGAAGACAGGCTGATGCAGATATGCAGGAGATGAATATTGAAGGTGCACTGCAAGGGGCTGCCTGATGCTCTCATCTGCCTCGGCCACAGCAACTGCATCAGTAGCATCCCTTTGTCACCCACTGTTTAAAAAACCTCTTTCTCTGAAATTAATTTGGGAGAAGTGTCAACTGAATGCCATGTACCTTGGGCTATTAAAATCTGGTTTCCAAATAGAATGAGTGACAGCACTAAGAGCTTTCTGTAGCAGAGAATTCACAGCTGTGGCTGTGGCCAGTGGGAGGACGGAGCCTCATCACCTTCAGGAGTGTTTAAAAGCAGTGGCAGATGCCACACTGATCAACTGCCCTGGACGAACCACAACCTCGGTCATAGGTGAGAATTGTCACCTTCATCTACAACAAACAACTGGGGAAAGCTTGGGTGGTTTCCTCCTATAATTTATGGACCTTTCATGTGTTTCATTCTGTAACCACTGTTACTAAACTTTTTTCAAGTTGATGTACCTAAATAAGTGTAATATAGAGTGACTGCTAAGGAAGACTAGAAAATAAGGGAGCAGCATAGTTTTTCTGACAGGCTTATCATGGCTGGAGTGACAGTGGATGATAGTCACTTTGGCTCTCCCAGAGTTAATTTTAAGTCTCTATGGAAAGTGCATGTTGTCTCCAAAAAGTGGTATCACAGCTAAACACATTGTACACCCAAGCCATCAGTCTGTGCTAGCCTGTAAAGACAATGCTGAATACAGACCTGAGGCTAAAACAGTATCAGCAAAGACAAGATTAGCACTGCAAGATTCATACCTCTTTTCTTTTACATTTTGCATCAATCTGGTCTGCTTCTACATTTCCACCAATTTATCTATATGTAATACTGTGTGATGTCTTTGAGCACACTCCACAGTTCAAACCAACACACTTTCGTGGAGGTAATATTATATGCAGAATAAAAGGAACTAGTTGTTTTCTTTTCTACTCTCAAGCTTGTTTTCATTCCCAAAATGCTCATAGGAAGCAAACCCAACATTTTTACAGCCTGAGATATCAATCTGATTCTCCAAAATTGTTTGAAAGTGCTATATTACATCTAGCACGCTCTAATATATTTGGAATAAAGGTTTGGCATGTGTTGTAAAGCAGACTCCTCCAAGCCCATGCATGCCAGCTCCAAACTCAAATTTATATCACACACATTCTTTGAGAAATTTCACCTTTTGCTATGGATGTTTTTTCCACCTTTTCTACCTGATGAAGTGATTGTTTATTGCTGTTACAACCTGATGGGCACAGTGTGTATTATAATCTCACCATCTGCATCATTTACATTCCCAAACGTGGAATCTCAGCCAGATGCCTGACTTATCTCCAAGGCGCTGACTTCAGGCATATGGTTTTTATTTAAATGAATCACAATACTAACAGAAATCCAGTATCTATTATCTATCACAACTGCAAATAATAAATCTGAATAAATTTGTCTTTGGATTTTTATTGTTGCCCACACAGTCACTTCTGTGGATGAATCTCCTGAAGTCCAACAATAAAAATCAAATGAAAGGTAAGGCAGGATGTTAAGCAGAGTACTTCCTTACAGATGATGTCTGCAGATTGCATTACAAGTGGAAGAAAATCGTGCAGCCCTTACTGAAGTAATCCGTGTTATAGTAACACTGAGAAACAATTCAGTGCCAGGGCAGTAGGTCACCCCAAATCCATATTTCCATTAATTCTTTGAAGGATCCAGCAAAATCCACAGCACTGGTGCTCAGCAGTTAAGGATGGGGATGGAACTAGATGATCTTCAGGTCCTTTCCCATCCAAACTCTTCTATGATTCTATGATTCATGTGCAGGGGGGTCCCTAACCTGAAAACAGCACCATGCCCTCCTGCTTGCACATAGAGCTCGCAGCTTCTATTGAGAACTCATGTGGTGTTTGCTGGCACCAACCACCCCCGACCCACCCTTCCTTGAAATAAAAAGTACACTTTCATTTAGAAATACATTTTATTTCATGTTTTCCTCTGACTTGGATTTCTGGACATTTCCACACTCTTAATTAGTACTGGTAGTAGTAATAATATGTTATTACTTCCATGATGTTAACCACTAGAGTGTAAGTGCTGCAAATAGAAACTAAGTTCAACATAAAGAGATCTCCAAGAAACCTGATACTTCCTTACTTACATTTCTTAGACTTCTCACTTAAATAATTCCTTAGATTTACTACCAAATGAACACCACTTTAGCTTTCATAGAAGAAAAATGTCAGTACTTATGCTAGACTGACACCAAAGCATCCCCAGCACAGACCAGATCCCAAGCCCTCATGAAAACCCCCTCCAAAACATCATTCCCTGACCCAATATGTTTTCGAGCCACAGCAATGACAGGGCATGAAAGTCAGATAGACACGGACCATGACAAAGTTCCCCACATTAGTCTATTGTGAGTGCAGGATAATCAATGCCATCACATCCCTTGTTATACCTATACTTGAGTTTTCTGTGAAGTACCTGAATTCTCTCAAATTCACCCTGTCAGTGTGTGCAGTGAAGGGCCTGGCTAGGCTCAGGACTGTCTGTACTCAAAAAACAGGGACACACATTTTTGGAGAGCAGCTCAGCCTGGCAATGGCACGGCAGATCTCAACTCTGGTGTTAAATGAGAAATCATATCATAGAAGCACAGAATCTTAGAATCGCAGAACCATAGAATCACAGAATGGTTCATGTTGGAAGGGACCTTAAAGCTCATCCATTTCCAACCCCTGCCATGGGCAGGGACACCTTCCACTAGAGCAGGTTGCTCCAAGCCCCTGTGTCCAACCTGGCCTTGAACACTGCCAGGGATGGGGCAGCCACAGCTTCTCTGGGCACCCTGTGCCAGCGCCTCAGCACCCTCACAGGGAAGAACTTCTTCCTAATGTCTAATCTAAATCTCCTCTCTTTCAGTTTAAAGCCGTTCCCCCTTGTCCTGTCCCTACCTGCGCTTGTCAGAAGTCCCTCTCCAGATTTCTTGTAGCCCATTTAGGCACTGGAAGCTGCTTTAAGATCTCCACAGAGCCTTCTCTTCTACAGGGTGAAACAGCCCAGCTCTTTCAGCCTGGCTCCAGAGCAGAGCTGCTCCAGCCCTTGAAGCATCTTCATGAACATCCCCTGGACTTGCTCCAACAGCTCCACACCTCCCTTATGTTGAAGGGCCCCAGAGCTGGTTGCAGAACAGCAGGTTGGGTCCCACAAGAGCAGAGGGGGAGAATCACCTTCCTCAAGCTGCTGGCCACGCTCCTTTTGATGCAGACGGTTGCACATGGTTGGCATCCTTTTGATGCACATGATTGGCATCCTTTTGATGCATATGGTAGGCTTTCTGGGCTGCGGGAACAACTGCTGGGTCATGTTGGCCTTGTCAACCAACATCCTTAATTCCTTCTCATTTCTAAGCAGGAAAAACCTGGGCTTTAGTGTCCCGGTTTTCAGCAGGGTTTTTTAAAAAGTCTTTCAGAGCTTCACTGCTTT
This sequence comes from Nestor notabilis, assembly GCF_000696875.1. Lineage (NCBI taxonomy): Eukaryota > Metazoa > Chordata > Aves > Psittaciformes > Psittacidae > Nestor > Nestor notabilis. Next base: position 57,476 of record NW_009917782.1, on the reverse strand, counting down.
GGGAGGTGGTCAAAGGACATGAAATGAGGAAATTTGTACCAACACCAAGAGGAGGAGGTTACCTGCTTGCTCACTCCAGTGGCTTACGGTCTCCAGCCACAGCCTGCAGCCCTCCTCCTGTGATGGGGTGGGGAGACCCTGTGGAGGTACCTCCTCAAAGGAGACAACACAAGCACCCCATGTACAAATGCATCACCCCACATGGCATGTGCCTGTGGTTTGACAGCCAACCATGGTGAAATGATTGCTCCTAGAGAGAGGGGTTGGCCTCAAGGGAGCTCTTAGGGAACACAGTTTGCAGAGCTGCAGGCAAGGGCAGCCACCCCCCTCAGCTGCGCAGCTACTCTGGCCCTCCCTGTGGATTAAGCTGTTTTGTAAACCAGGGAGATTGCAATGCTAAAGTTTCACTGCGTTTGGACCTTTCAGGAAACCGTTCCAGAAACAGAACTAGAAAAAACAACCCAGACTACAACCATGTAATTAAATGCTGAATCATAACAGAGAGCCACAGAAATCCAGTGAAAATTATGCTGGCGTGTGGTTAACACTGGCTTTTCTTAATTTGTGAGTGCTAAACCCTTCACATGTTCATAAGGTCGCTGTTGTGTGAAGCACTGACTTTATTTGATCGCTATTTTCAGCTCACCAAATTCCCTTTCAGAGGTCCTTGAAGCCATCAGAGATGATGTTTGCTGCCCTGTACTTTTCCAGTTAATGTCTGACTTGTCGTTTATCTGCCAGAATGCTTCAATGGTGTGGTGCTGCAGAAGATGCAGTCAGAGCATCGCACTGTGCATCACTATGTGCTGCCACAGCTGCTCAGTGTCCGCTCAGGGACCCTGCCCATACAGAAGGGTTGGTGGATGCCTAAGTGGGAACAACTAAAACACAGGCTAGGGTGAAAAACCGTGGGAATGGGCACTCCAACCTTTAGGACCAGATCTTTTCTAGCCCAATGTGCAGTTCATACATGTGTATCAGGGTCCCTGACTTAACCTGCTTGAGGAACCAGCTGAGGGTGCCCCTCCACTGAGCAGGGACACCTACTTGCCTGATACTTCTTCAGCAGCTTGTGCCAGGAAGCTGCAAGTGCTGCCATGTTCATTACCAGATGGCATGGGTACTGCCCTCCCTGGCACACAGCTTGAGTCTCTGAGTCCTCATGAACTCATTTCACTGTTCACATGCACTATCATGCAGTAGCCTTCAAAGATGCCCATGCCAGTTTTAAGTGTTCTAGCCTAGGCCTGGCAGTGGCATGGCTGCCTGTATCCATCACTCTGCCCATGCATTGCTCTGTGTTGATATATTCCTCTGTCCTGTGACTTTAAGGATAAAACAGGACTTTTGTTGCTCACTGGGATGTCACCAAAATTGCAATAAAGTAGCCACTGTGATCAGTTCTTGTCAGGGGATGATCTTTGAAGTAAATGCAGCTGAGGATTGATAAAAATGACTGATGATTGCACTTGAGGAGCAAGCTCAGTGGCTTTAGATTGCCGCTTTTTATCAGGCCAATGCAAAACTAGCAGGGAGTCCAACAGGAGCCTGCTGCCCTTGAATGCATCTGCACAACTGTCTAGGTGCTAAGTGATCCCACCACCAGTGTCCTCCACAGAAGGATGGAAAGGACCCGTCTGCCAGTTAAGAGAACATCTGAGACCTTATAAAAATGATGAATTAATTTTCCACAGATAAAGGCTGGTGTTTTATGCTGCTACCTACAAAAACCCAACTGCACGGTTTCTGACAGGGGTTTAGCTGTTGCTTTTGACAGCGATGGCAAAGAATAGCAAAACAGTCAAGACTGCTCTTGTTAGAGCTGGGCAGTAAATTACATGCTCTGCTCCATCCACAAAGAAATGTTTATCATCTATTGCCAAAAACCACAGCACCCTGGTGTTTCCTCAGGCTTTCTTCCCATTTCTGCAGCCACCAAGGAGGCTGTTACCCTTGGGAAGTCTCATTTAGAATAAACAGCTCTTTATGTTCATTATCATAATTCTCAGAGAAAGGGATGGAGGTAGCTAATTAGCAATTATGCATGACCGATCAGGCAGCCTGGAAGCACCAGGCTGGACCCAGCCAATCTGCAAGAGCATCTTTCAGGCTGAAGAGCCACAGCAAACCTTGTGACTCTTCCTCTGGCCTTGAGGACACCCAGGCTTTGAGCTGGGGGATTTCTTCTCTTTTTGGGATGACAAACAGTTCACTGGAGGGGGTGAGGAGAAGCCTAACAGTAGCACAGTTTCAGGAAATGACTGATTTTAAGATTGATTAAGAAAAAAATAAGAGCCTGTGGCCCAGAGTGTTTCAGTTCCTCATTGAGAAGCAGTGATTGCAGATCAGAAGTTAGTGACTGCTGCTTGAAGGCAAAAAGGAGACTCCAAATCCCCAAGCACAAGTGTTTTTGGGGAAGACTAAACTGCATTGCTTTGATTGTTGGGTTTTTTTTCCAGTTTAGTCTTGGAACCTCATTTTGACCCTGCTTCAATTTCACCCCTGTGGTGATGGCATGGCGAAGCTGGGCTCAGTGAGCTCAGAGCTGGTCACCAACATGTCTCAGTCAGGAACACCCAGAGATGCTCAGAGCCTCCCCACCTGCACTGACCAAGAGCTCTGGAGCGGGACTCCAGCTTGGCTTTGGCTTAGCTACTGGCGATAGAGACTTGCACCCACCATCACCCATCTCATCCCTCTCCTCCTAACACACTGGGAGGTCCTGGACCCAGCGGCTGTGGTCCATCATTCAACCAGTGAGGGGAAAACAGGTCTGATAAGCAACCCTCCTCAGAGCAGGTCTGTTTTAAATCCAAGCAACATGAAGCATTTTGCAAGTTAGGGAGTTACCTCAGAGATTTTGCCAGTGGCACAGGTTTTCAGTTCAGCTTAATACCCTCACCCTACGTTTAGCTCAGCTCCTAATAATAGGGGTTAATCCCCTCTCGTTAGCATGGTTTATTACAAGATCACAGTAATCCCTCTACAGGTTCAAAATCGACGAGTTAAAAATGTATGAACATACTCAAAGTGGTGGCAGGTTAAAAGAAACGATTCTCATGCTATTTGTAAGCTAGAGGTTGGATTTTGTCCTGCTGCTTGTACTACCTAAAATAGCTGTTTCTAAAATACAACTTGATTGCTCTCTGATGTTTTGTAACAGGCATGGAGATTGTCTCACTTTTGAAATGTCTTAGATTTCAATGTCCCACAAAGAGAGTCTTCCAATTCCCACTGGCCTGCAGGAAATGCTTGTAACCCATGAGTTTGAATCAAAACACTGCATTTTTATCAAATCTTGTCAAGTTACTTTTTCCATTACCAATTTCTCCCCCCAAATCATTATTTACTTATACATTCTTTGCTACTTAGAAACACAGGAGGAGAGAACAAATGCATCAGCCAGCAATGCACTGAGGAACATCTCTGGAAACACTAATGGCTTCTCACTCAGCAAACAGATTTTGATGTAGGCATGTCTAGTTCAGAGAAGGGAGCTGGGAGAATGGCACTATTTCACATAAAAACACACAGAGATGGCCAAAACCTTTATATAACACAATGGGATCATCAATGCGGTTAAAAACAAAACCATTACTGTGGTGCTGGACTGCACTGTATACGTGGTGTCCTGGAGACCTGCCTGTCCTGGATTCAGTAGGGTGTTCAAATAGCTGGGCTATTTAAATACATGTGGAATCACATCCAGATTTCCCCCGTGTCCACAGAGCCTGGGTTAGCCAATGTACTTTGGACGTGGAAGGACAGCTTTGCAACTGCACCAAGCTGAGCATGTGCTGGATGGTCATGTCTGCCGTCCCCACCTCAGCCTGCCTGGATTTGTCCCTGTGGGCCAGCAGGCAGAAAGGAAGGTGAGGAAATAAGATTTGTCATGGCACCCACACAAAAGGGGGAAAATACTAATTAAAAAAGTCAACATTTAAGTTTCATGTGGAATTAAAAGCAGGGGAGCACACGCAGGATGAGCTGAAGAGGCAGGTCTTGATCTGCATGGAAATTCGGCATCTCCCTTCTGCGTGACCACGCAAGGATCCTGGATGGCACTAACCTACATTCTTTGCTCCAGCATTCCCAAAAGACATAGAAATCCATGGCACTCTTACAAAAGCAGGAAAGTGATGAGGCAGTCCTGTGGCAGAGCTGCTCCCTTCTCACAGTGGTGTGTTTCCCCCGCTACCCAGCTGTGTGGAGACAGCACTTCTGTTCCAGCCAACACAGGGATTCTATAGGGATGCCCAAAGAGAAGGCCAGAGCCTGGGTACTCCTTCCTTGCCCCTTGGCTGAACGCTGCTGCATGCCCAGCACCCAGCACCACCCAGGAACCCCAGGCTCCAGCAGCCTTCCCTCCACCGCAACCACCAAACACATTATGGGGTCACCCAGTCTGCAAACCAATGGCTGGTGGGACCATAGCATCCCAGGACCTACAGCTCTGGGACAAAACACTCGAAGACAACTACAGACCTAAATGGAACTGCATCCCCAGCTCCCAGGGAGCTTGCCAGCAGACCCCCGCACAGGCACACTCTGAGGGGAAACACCAAATGTAAAAGGTTTTGGAGAAAAAAGACAGGGTTGTTCAGAAGCATGGAACAGAACTGCAAGGGAAACTTGTAAATAAGGCAGGATCTTTTCAGTAGAAAGGAGAAAGGGACAGTGAAAGAGAGGTGGAACAGAGGTCTGAAACTCAAGAATGGTGGGGAGCAGGCAGATAAGGACACACAGTGCTGTGCCTCGCTTCATAAAATCCAGACAGAAATGATGAGGCAGCAGGCTTAAATAAACCAGATAACATGTACTTTTTCATACAACACTAAACTGCAATATGTGGGGTGAGGTGGAGGCTAGAAAAGTAAGGAAGTTCACATAGGACTTGGACACATTCATGAGGACTAGCTCTGGGTGGTTACAACAGGCAAATACCTGCCTATCCCCATCTGCACAGGCAGGAGTGCAGACACTGCTGCTGCAGATGGGAGGTAGGCAGAAGTCCTCCCCAGTGCTGCTTTTGTGCTGCCATCTGCTATCTAAGCTTGTAGTAAGTCACTCTCTACCACATTATCTTAGCCTCTTACAAACTGCTATCAGCTCAACAAGGATGGACGGTCTGCTTTGAAGCTCTTTGCTGCAAATGGGAATGTCGAGCAAGAGCAGCTTGCTCTCAGCCTGCCCAGCTACCTGGGCTAGTTTGAAGGTAAGATAAAGCAGCCCACCAAGTGTTATGACAAGGAGCCTTTTAGCAAAAATGAAGCAGAGAGACTCTGTTTACAAGAACCGCTTGTAAATGGAAACCAAGACCCAAATCTGAAAGGAAAACCGCATGGCCATAATCTCTCTCTCATGAAAGGAGTAGTAATTCCAATGTCACATGGCAAGCTAAATGGTCTCTTCTAACCAAACGAGGATTACAACTGCATTCCTGGATCATACCTGACCTGGAGAACACTCTGAAGTGAGAGGAGGGGAAAAGGCCTCCCCCTTTCTGCTTTACATGTCCCTGGCACAGCCGGACAAAAGGTTATGGATCAGCTTAGTTAGTTTACAGAACAACCCAAACGATTTTCCTGGAATGAATCCTTGACATGAACATTTCCAGCAGGGACGGGTAACAGCCTGCTTCTACTGCTTCACTGTCAACAGGAAACGTGTGAAGTATGTGATGGGATTCACTGCATTTCATAATCAAACCTATAGGTGCAAAGTAAAATGGATTTAGGAGTCTGTTGCAGTATTTATTTTGCCAGCAGACGTTCCATGCAAAGACTGGACTTGGGCTTGTACTTCATCCCAGCTGAACGATGGGCTAGGTCTGGTTTTGCTCTGAATGACTGTGCAAGATGAGGCTCACAGTGGGCCAGTACATGCCTACATATGTACAGACAACAGATAGATAGAGGAACCAGCACTTCTACAAGCAACAAGCCCTTACACCATGGCTTTTAATGCCTTAGATCTGCAGCAAGGAGATTTCATCCAGGAGCTTCTGAACATCCATTCTGGCCACCTCAATGTGAACCAACTCCAGGGCTGACCTCCTTTAAAACCCCATTTATCTCTATCATGGCACCCATGTAAATGTAGATCTGGCAGAAGGACTAAAACCAGCCAGTGATGGCAATGCAACTGGCAAAAAATTTTTGGGTATTTGCTCTGCTAGCACTGTGTAATGTCAAGAGGGAATAAGAGACAGCATTGAAAGACCAAGACCAAAACCAAAGTCCCAGTACGAAAGTCAAAAGGAGATGGCAGTGTGTACTAACACACACAATTAAGTCAGTGGCATAGAAAATTGTACAGGAAAACAGGGAAGTCCTTGTTCTCCTTGAGAAAACTCATGAGACAGAGACTTTGTACCCATACAGTTAAGCATCCTGCTGCACAGGATTCTCATGGGTTTTCCAAGGTGGGCATGATGAAAAGGCTCGCTGCAAAGGAATCACGTCAGCAGGGACCCCCCGCACTCCAGATCACTGCATGCAAGAAAGAGCTGGCACTGGCATGAAGTCTTTGCCCTCAAACACAGACATTACCTCCTGACACTCACGGTCACCAGTCCTGGTACTTGGGAAGACAACAAAACAGCACAGCAAGTCAGTAACCACACACTGCTGAGCACCGCAATGGAGACAGAGTCAGCAGTGACCGTAATTCACAGTACTCCCTCTGACCAGCACTTTGTGTGGCAAATGCTCGCATTAAAGTGCCAGAAAAACCACTGCAATCAGTGCTTGCCCAACCCCAAATCCCAGTCAGCTCAGATCCCCTAGCGACTGCTGGTTTTCCCAAATAATTCACAACTTTCAGCTTTTGCTTGAGAATGCAACACGCTGCAAATTCTGAGAAAACCGCTGATATTTTTAGCAGTATCACACTCAGAAACCAAAATCAAGGAACGACCCTCAAGGCATCACCCAAAAGCAAATAATTCAAACATCAGAGGAACGAACAGCTGTCCTCACACCCTTTTCTAGTGGAGCACTGGTTAAGCCCCAGTATAATTCTTCTAATTTAACAGAGGCACGTGGCAAGCTTTCCCTAAATCACAAATACAGCAGTCATATTTCAAGAGCTGAAATTTCACCAGTGGCTGGTGGTCACTGTGCTAAACATCACAACAGGCTGGCTTGTTGCAAAAGGGAGTTGTTTTCTTAGTCAATTATGCCATTATTTCCAAAAGCATGCTTTACATGACAGGATATAAATCTTGGCAGGCCTCTCCTGAGCACACTCTGCCCCACATAGATATCACTAGTGGAGAACCATTTAACTAACGCATTTAGACCCTAAAGACGAGCAGGGCTGGATCGTGGGAGAACACTGGTGAGAAGCACAGCCCCACAATAGCAGGGCAGCCAAAGAAAATAGGGCTGCTCTGAGCCTGTCCTTCGTGCAGATGTAAAAACCGAGATAAGAAATGTTAACCCTGCAGGTAGCAGCTGTGCCATGACTAGCACATTTCTAATTCCAGGCGGTTATCATTTCTCATCTTTAAAGGGCTTGCAGCATCTTTAGGTACCCTAGCAGCTTGCAGTGATGTGCACGCTGCAACGTGGGGTATGCTGAAAGTGCCACATGGGGCAAGCAAGAGGAGCATTGCTGTTTTTTTTCTCGAAATTGAAGATATTTTGCAATACTGTGCTATTTGTCCTGCAACATGAAAGTAAAGCTCGGACAGAGCCAGGACAAGCAAGGCAGGATTGATTTGCAGGAGGAAAGGAGGAGGTAGGAGCGCTGCTGGTCACTGCTAGGTGCATGGGGAGGCAGCTGCTTCACTGGTGGACAAGAACAGCTTCGGAAAGGAGATGGGAAGAACCCACAAAAAGTAACCCTGTCCAGGACAGCGAACAGATGAGAAGGAGCCCAGAAGTGACCAGACAATGTGTTGACCATGTGCAAACTATTCACTTTTTCATTTCTATAATCTGCATGGTATTTATAGACTTCTCTGTAGCATTTGAGTGGAGATCTGTGGTTTTGTGTTTTTTGAGAAGACATTTCACCTTTTGCAATAAGCTTTTGACCAATGCTAGCACAAAGAGATGCAAAAGAAACACTGGAAGTGATCTTACCAATGAGCTAAGAAAACACTTCAAAACCACATGTCAGCTAAGGACAGATTCATGTGCAGCACATGCTTATCTGTGCTACAGAGTTTTTTGAAAGTATTATTGCTATGAGAGATGAGATAAAGAAAATTTACTACCATGCAAACATCTCCAGCAACATGCCTACATTTCCAAATAGCATTTTGTAGAATTCAGATTGGAGATCAGCAACTGAAGCCCTGAGGAGAGATTACAGGATTGAAAACACTGCATTAAGTGCAAAAGAAAAAACACGACTACACAGTCAGAATCAGGGTTTTACCAGTGGGAAAAGAAAGATGAATGAGTTGTCCAGGAGCTGCTTTCAAATGACTAGGTATTTCTTTTTATATCACTAATTGTATGTAGTGAGCTACAAACATGCTTTTCTATATACATAAAAAAATATGCACTTTCTTTGAAGTTAGTGGACAGTTTCCTCTTTTCTTTGCCAGTTAGGGAGCTAAAACACAGTGAGATCAAGAAAAATATAACCTCCATTTATTGTGGAGCAGTTTGTGATCACCAGAGGCTCCATTTTCAGAGGTTTTGCACCACTCTGTGTTTGTTTGAAGCCTGGTCCCCACAGATGGTCGGTATAGCTACGAGTTGTCACTACTACTGCAAATGCAAACTAAGGTCTACAATGAGGTGTTCAGTGAGAAAATGGCTCAAAACATTTTTGCTGCACCAGAAGGAGCTGGAAGGTGAGCTACAGCTATCTCCAACCTTCTCTTTCTGCAGCCCTTGCTTCATTTTTACATGTCCTCCTCCTGCTTCCCCAGAAGCAAAGTGTAGCACAGATAAAAACCTCTTGATCTTGTCCTTGAGAAGAGGGAAAGGAATAGAGGGGGCCGAGGAGGAAGAAGGGTGCAGGGAGTGCAGATAAAAGAGGATTTCATCTTCCATACCACCTTTTTCTCTGGGCAGACATCCTTCCTTGGGACACTGGCTGGGGGCAAAGATGTCCTGGCACGGCCCCATCCACCAGCCACATCCACAGAAGGCTTCACAGTGCAGTGACAGCAGCACCAGGCACCTCCTGTGCACCACAGAGGGTAAGGACGTGCTTTTTTCTCCCTCTCTTCCTCACACAGTTGCTTGTAGAGAGCTGCTAGGCATTGCTCCCCATCTCCTTTCTTTTCAGTCTGTTGGACATAGGGAAACCATAAGCCATGGGATAGTAACTTAAATGTTCAAAAACTGTGTAGAAGAGGCCTTCAGTCATATGGTTTAGTGGTGGTCTTGGCAGTCCTGGGGCAATGGTTGGACTTGATGATCTTAAAGGTCTTTTCCAACCTAGTTGATTCTGTGATTCTATTCTCTGATTCTCATGTCGGTGGAGTGTTTTGCAAGGCAACAGCTATGTTTTTCTTTTTGCTCTAAAAGCTCAGTAAAATAGCCACTACCCCAAAGTGAATTTAAATAAGGTTTAACTGCTTTGAAGCCTAGTAGTTGACTCTGTGCTAGAATATAATTTGATTTCATACTTCTTTGAATCTTTGGCAGAGCCAAAAAGCCAGCTATACTATTGGGTTTCCCTTTAGTTTTCTTTTTAAACACATCACTGCAATGCGAAGCAAATCCAGTGATTCTAATGAACTCTGTTTTAAATGCAAAACATGTTTTGTAGCACTTAAAAATCAAGCAAACTGCCAGAGATTGCTAAATAGCTAGTATGAATTCCCTGCCATTTTCTACATGTGAAGGTCAAGCCTGGGAGATGAGCAGGCACTCTCTGAGTTTGCAGACTGGCTCCATCTGTTACACATAAAGTTCTGTTTTGGCAGTGAAAACACTAGAAGGGGGAAAAAACATGCCTTAGTGTCTGTATTTACTAACTGCAGGGCCTGATCTTGCAGTGAGCTGCGTGTCTCAAGCCCTAGTGGGGTGGAGGGAACATGCTGGTGCTCAGCCACCTTTAGGGACCTCCACAGAGCTCACCCTCTGCTTGTTTTTATTAAGGCACAGAAACCTGTGTCTTCATTGCAAACTCCCTGCTCTGACACTACAGAAACATATTGAGTGTTAGCATCCTTTGCTCTTCTCTGTGTAGCTTTACCCTGGCTTTCCCTTCACCTATCCAACTGGCCAGGATAGCTGTGACTGTCCTGTGTGTATCCTTTGGTGTAGGACACAGGGTGGAACCACTCATGGAGTTGTTCTCTGTACCATAAAGGAGAAACAGGTAGAGAAGGGCTGAGGCTGTTTGCACCTCCGAACTGCTGCTGACTGCAGCTGTACCCTGTCTGCAGACAGTGATAAAAAGAGAGTCATGTTTTTAATACCAGAACATGAGAAGACCTTGTATCAGCAAGGACACGAGA
>NW_009917782.1:34627-47013 GCF_000696875.1 Nestor notabilis | reverse complement strand
CAACCCCCTCCTCGGCATTCCTCCCAAGTGATGATTAATGAATGCAAACCATCAGCTGCATGTCAGTAATTGAGGACCAGCGAGACCCTGTGTTTGTGCATGGGAAGAGGGAGACGACAGATGCTTTGCTGAAGAGGAGCAAAGTGGAGCCCAGGGCTGTCAGAAAGACAGGGGCAACCATCCACCCTTCGGGTGCTCAGCACTGCTGTGCTGCCCGCTTTGGCTTCATTTAGATCACTGTTGTGGAGATATGAATGAGAGACATCTCCTTTTATCTTAATTTCTGATCCAGACAGTTGGCTGCCTTCTGGTGCTGGAGGTATTTTTCTCCTATTGTCCTTTATTGATAAAAGTCAAAATACTGATATACCAGGTCAACCCCAAGTCCCGTAGAAGCTGCAGTGGATGACAGGGGCAAAAATACACCTTGCAATGCCCCAGTGAGGCTGGAAAGCCACTGCCCATACATATATACAGGGTAAAGATACACTCGGGCATTCTTCTGAGGTGAGTCACAGCATGGACTAAGCATTACCAACTAAGCAACAACTAAAAACAACCCAATAAAGGGAACAATGTTATTGCATCTCGGAATTACGCTTGTGGTAAAATGAAAAACCTTTGCAAGACACACAAAAGTCTGCTGGAGGAGAGGAGAGGGGAGGAGGAGGAGGGCTATTAAAATGGAAGCCAGATCTGAGCTTCTTGTCGGGTTGAATTCTTTGCTGTGAATAACAAGCCTTTACCACAAAGAGAAAAGAAAGTTTGTTCGCTAGCTGGGATTTTTCCAGAACCCACACAACATCTAAAATCTTACAGTCTTTCTTATCCCGATGAAAAATAATTACTCTAAAGAATATTCTTCAATGAACCCTTAGGGGAAAAATTACGATACTTCTCTGAAAACACGCTGTTCTTTTCCCGTTGCAAAAAAATGTTCTCGTGCTTGTTTCCAGGAGGTAGGCAGGCGAGCACCACAGCCAGCCGGGAGGCTCTTTGGTAATCTATTTAGTATCACAAGGCAGCTTTCTTGCACTGTTCGTGATGGAGCTACTTCATTTTTGTACAATCCAGCAATGCCAATCAGATGTTCCATATAGAGCACTCCTGAGGAAATCCCCAGCAAAGGTACTTTACTATCCAGGCTCAGGCATTAGAGGCATTTGAGAGACTTGCACACACATTAATCTGCATTTATCAGTATAAATCTTCCTACAAGCAGTGGGGAAAGTTGGCTGGCAGATTTGGTTTTAAGTGTCCAGGAAATACAGCAATACACAGCAAAACAACTGTTCAAAGAGGACACAATAAGCTTGTCATGTAGGGTATTTATGTTGCTGAGATGTTTTATAAATATAGGAGGAAAAACAGTAAATAGAAAAGGGTTGGACTTCTGGTGAACACACAGGTTGTTTCTATCATGTTGGAGGTTGCCAGAAATGTTACTTTCTTCTCCTATTGTAGCTGCCAGCCATCCAAAGCTGCATATACACCTGAAAGACTAGGAAGTGTGACGCAGGCCAGTGATGCTGTGTACAATCTTTGTTTCCTAAGACATTTTTAATATCTCATCTGAAGAACTCTTGACAAGGGTGTAAGAACCACAACTGTTTCCAAATACGTATTGTAACTAAAAAAAGGGGGGAAAAACTGCTACACACATTCTGGAAGTTCACAACCCAGCAGGATGTTCAAGGATTGATTAATGCCTCATTTGCTATGCAACAACTAAAACAAGAAGTTAAATTCCACAGCTATCCTTCATATAATTACATTATTCCCAGTGGAATTATGGCAGGGGAGGGGTTACCCCTAATGCTCTAATTTATCAACACCAGATTTTTGATTGAACAGCGCTGACTAGAAGAGTGCCGGAGCCAGTCCACATGGAGGGGAAAAGCCAAACCAGAGTATTTTTAAAAAGCAGCATTCCACAGATTGAGCATTTTAAAATAGCTACAATAGGAGTTATTTTATTTACTTTTCCTTTCATTATGTAGAACAATGGTGTGTTCCATGCTCCCAGGAAAATTATTAATAGCACTTAGTGCTGAGATCGTGGAATATGCTGCTCAGGGCATGCAGGGTGTATTCACAGGCTCCTGCCCCAGCTGCTTCACAGTGATGCTATGCAACTCGCTTTGTTCCAAACTAGCTTCTCATACCACCCTGCAGAGCCTGTGCCTCACCATCATATTCATCTACTGCTTGATCCCAGTGTGGTTATTCCCCACAATGTAACTGGTGCATGCTCACTCGTATCATGGGAGGGCTCACAAGGAGTAACTGGGAGGATGGGGTTGCTTGAAATATTTGCTGTAATTCTGCTCCATAAAGGTGTCAGACTTTATGCTGTGATATGTTTTGAAAAAAATTAACTCAGCTCTACTAATTTTCAGAGTGATCCTACTGTCATATATCTGTGTGCATCTACTGGAATGATTAAATAATTAATTGTGAACAACTTACCAAATGAATTTTGCCTTTGCATCATTGCATGTAAACTATGGGAAAATGAAATCCTACTTTCTAACTACCTTTCAAGAGCTCCCTGCTAAGTGGTTTGTCTCTGACTTGAACAAACCAGGTCAAAAAATTCAGGCAGACCCATCCAGCAATGGAAAATGCTGATTAATCGCAATTCAGGTGTTTTCTATGACTGTGTCAATTTGATGGCGTTTTCAACAGAAAGAATCTCAGGTAATTTGAAGAGCATTTCAAGTTCTCTTACAGAGAAATGGTTCAGGCAATGACGTATTTTGAAAGTCTTATTCTATACCTCAAATCAGGAGAAAGGATGCCCTAACTATTGTTGTTTCATGTCTTCTGACACATTTGTTTATGAACTCATTGGTATAATTAGCTTGCTCCTGACTTTTGGTGCACAACCAACTCCAAATCCCTTGGGTATGCTCCTGACAGAATGAATGACAGGTCTTGCTCTTAAAAGCACTGAGAATGTGCAAGCACTACCAACCACAGTCAGGCTTGTCGTGCTCCTGAATACCTCAGGTAACTTTGGTGGCAATGGTTAAGAGATGAATTCATGCTTGAATGTCAAACATTTCCATTTAAAATGGGTATCTTTCATTCTACTTGCAAGAAGAACCTGAATAAAGTGAGCACTGTTTTTCTACAAACAATCCATTTATCTCTGATTTCCTGCTACTCACAGTGCCTGTAAATTCGCTGTGAGCTTGCCTACTGATTTCAGCAGAGAAACAATCCATGCATTCTCCAGCACTGATTTGTTCAGTTTGTTTGCCACAATTTACTTTTACATAACACTGTAAATAATAACGTCCTGTTTCCACAGGTTATTTTTGACCTAGCATTGCCTCATCTACACACCACCATCACTCATTTTCCTCCATGTTCCTACTTCTGGTTTCATTTTCAAACATGGCAGAAAAGCTACTCAGTATGGACATCAATTAGATAAACTGACAGCTCTGAAAACATGTCGTCAGCTTTCAATCTTGCTTATGAAAGGACAATTTAATTTTGGTAAATACAGTATTAACTGAGGCCATCCTATGCTTTTGGACATAATATTTAACATGAACAGATCCCATGTGTTCACTTTGAGGCCTGAAATTAAGTAGTTCTGTGAACATATTTGCATTAAAAAAGCCCTGAACAGGTCAGTGCCACCAGCTGCTGATGCAGTTCAGTGGCAAGCCGCCCCATTGTCACTGTGCAGCTAACCATGTCCATCCAGCTCCAAGAGCACTGCAGGGCAGCGTGCATTCCCTCTCCAAACACAGGGCAGTGACTCACAGCACAAATAAACCAATAAATCCCTGGGTAAACAAGCACAGAATCTGAATATTAGAAAGGGGGCTCTGTAGCTTAATTGTGAATAAAGACATCTGGCAAGCTTTGCCATGATCTTGTTATAGCTGCAGTGTAACTTTCCAAGCCACACCAGTCAGCGGTTTGATCAGATGTTGGACAATCTCTTTTCTGAAAAAGACAATACCAAAATACCCAGCTGGTGTCAGGAGAGGGGTTGTCCTCCTGCTTCCTCTGAAAAAACAGAAGTCCCAAGTGCCCCAAATGTTTTAACAAGTCCCCAGCCTGCTCCTAGGAGGGACAGGGCTTGGTGTCCCATAGCCAGGGTCGCTGTATGGTTTTCCTCTACTATTAATAAACTACAGCCTCCAGTCTGCATGACAGAGATTTTACACACTATTTGCAGAAGTAGAATGGGGGTCCTAAAAGCTCATTCTTTTCCTCAGTTATAACTCATAAAAATAATAGAGAAGGCAAGGCAGAGCTGGTGTCTCTATGTTCAAGATGCTCAGGAGCTCAGGATGACTTTTCTTCCCTGAATGAAATTGTCTTCTGAAGCTATGTATACTTTATAATCCATGAACTTACCACCTGATAATTTAGTTAGACATCTATTAAAATTATTCTTCCTCTATTGCTTCTTTTCCAAAATAATATATAGCTTTTCGATCCCTCCCTCAACTGAAACTGCTCCATAACTCTGACCAGCGCTGCTGTCCCTGTGAGCAGCCCAGCCATGGCAGAAATCCAGGCTGAGGGTTATCTTAGTCTTGCCTGCAGACATGGTGGTTTCTGATACTGGAGATGCAGGACAGTGTTTAAACACTAGTCTATGGACTCTGTGGCAAAGTGCAGGAAGCAAAGATGTCCCCTGTAAGAGGAAGATTGCTCCTCAGAAAATTCCTGCAGCACAATGCTTCCACATGTAAGGAGAGAACAGACAGTCATATTCTTCTCTACATGCACAGTGCAAACATTATCAGAGGAAATGAATAGAAAACACTGAGCTTGAAGAATCAAGTCACGCAAAGGAAAGAAGAATCATATGTGAGTCATGTTGCAGCCTGGAAGATGATCCTTCAAGATCAGCTAAATGGCAGCTGATGTAGAGCGCGAACTTTATGGGCTGTGGAAAAGCATCCAACAGTGTGGACATGGCTTGCTGTTTGCAAGTCTTTCATAATGAATCTGAAAATAAAGTAGTCAGAGATCATCCCCTTCTAGAACCACTCTAGGTACCAGTGGATGTGACACAAGGAGCCTGCTGCTTACCTTACTTTCTCTTCCAATTATAAGCTAGCAAACAAGCAATGATAGTCGGGACAAGACAGACACTGAGGTGCTGCAGCATATCTAAAGAAGAGCAGTGACACTGGTGAAGGGCCTGGAGCACAGCCCTCATGAGGAGCGGCTGAGGGAACTGGGGGTGTTCAGCTTGGAGAAAAGGAGGCTGAGGGGAGACATTATCACTCTCTACAGCTACCTGAAAGGAGGATAGTCTCTTCTCACAAGCAGTAAGTGGCAGAACATGAGGAAATGGTCTCAAGTGGCACCAGGGGAGGTTTAGATTGGATATTAGGAAAAATTTCTTCACCAAAAGGGTGGTCAGGCATTGGAACAGGCTGCCCAGGGCAGTGGTGGAATCACTGTAGGTGTGGCACTTAGGAACATGGTTTAGTGGTGGACTTGGAAGTGCTGGGTTAGAGCTTGATGATCTTGAAGGCCTTATCCAACCTCAGCGATGCTACAATTCTAAGTAACAACAAACCAGACCTCACTTGTTATTTCCTTAGTGTCCTGGGTTCAGCTTAAACCATGAATGACGCTTAGCTTGTGTAAGTGCAGGTGTGCGCAGGTTGGGGAAAGAAGGGTAATAATCAGCCGCTCGCTCATAGATTTGGACATTTTCCTATTTTTACTGTTCAGAACTGAAAAGTAACAGAGCATCACAGCATACCAACAAGTCATTTCCACTGCTGGTTTGTTCCCTTTGATTTACAACATTAAATCAGACTCATAATCAAAGCATTGCTGTGTACAGTCCATCTGCGGCAGTGTTATTGTATCTGTCGAGAATTAGACAGGTTTTAGAAGCTGGAACCAATTGCCAGTTACAGTGAGAGTGGAACCTCTACATAAATGGCTCAGGATTTCCTGTTATTGCAGATTGATTTTTGTGATGCAAGGCAAGATTAATTTTTCCCCCCCAATAATTAAACACATGTGAAGTAGTATTCTTTCCAGTCCACAACAATGACTTTCCTGGAGATTGTTTTGACAGTGTTTTCAACTGAAGTATTTTTCATTAATATAAATAAGTTTGTTTCTCAAAGTCATGAGTCCACAATGATATCACAGCACACTAATCTCCTTTTTGAGAAAAGAAATATGTTATTTTAAGAATGGTTACAACACAATTCTTTGAAAAAAACACAATTCTTTCTCTATCTTAATCCATTCCATTTGCTTGAAATTCTTTGCACTTGCTTGCAAACACAAGGCTGGTGTAAAATGCTTTAGCATAAGGAAAAATATTTCGTAAGATACAAATTTAAAAGAATATTTATACTTGTCTGTGATTCAAGTTCACTGATGTTTTTTGTATATGGCGTTACAGAGGTAGAATTCTCAGCCAGTTTATTACAGTTCATCTGTAAAATAATTGCTTTGGATAGAAAAAATGTGCAATGCTCATTACTGCCTGGAAATGGACCATGGACCCCATCCAAAGCATGTTGACAGTAGTGGAGATTCTTCCACAGACTTTAATATCTTAGTTAGTAGGAACTGCACCATCAAGAAATTTGCTTTTCCAAATACCATGATCTAACCACTGAAGAGATAACTCGGTGGTTTCAAATGGGAGTTGAAAATACTAGCAGGATAAGCCAAAATTACAACCAGGTTGTATTATTCTTACTCAAAGAGAACAGAAACTCACTCCACAATAGTTCTGCTTGTTGCTTTTCACGGCAAAGCCTGTAGTCCTCACAGTCTTGCCAAGCATCCTAGTGCTGCTGAAAGCTGAGTGTGCTCTGCATCTCACTGAGCTCAGCCTCTGCTTCACCCTGCATCCTCCTTTCTACCTGCACCCCAGGGTGAAGTGCTCCCTGGTTTGCTCTGTCCTCAGTGCATATCTGGAGGCTCATCCAGAAGCCTGTCTGCCCTCTCCCCTCTGCAGAGCTCTCTGCCACTGGAAAGATGAAAGTGAATCCTATTAAGCAGATTTAGCCATAAACCAGCAAATGGGCAACTGGCCACATAGCCCACTTCAAAGGCAATACACTTCTTGGGTCTCCATCCCAGTAGAAAGGGCTGTGTGCAATAAACATCTGATAACTGAAGCCTGAAATGAGCTCTTTGTATTTTCACTGTTGCTTTTTATTAAATGTGGGATAACATATCTTTTATTACCTCCACTGAAGCAATTCATTTGTACCCACAATGGCTTTGGGTAAAGACCCAACTTCGTTTTCACCTTGACTGAGCCTTTCCACCCCCCTCTTCACTGTTGCTTTTTGTGCCAAATGAATGAATGCTCACTCAGGCTTCAAAGTACATGGCAGTTTAAAAGGACTTGTTTGTTAAGATCTCCCAGCCGTCTGCTGGGGAATTCCTCACAAAAGCAGATCTCCCCTTAGGGATTATTTCGCTACCTTTGAAGACTGTTTGCCAGCATGGCTGCTTTTTATTTGAAGAGGTATTCCAGCCTTGTGAAAAGATGGAATGTTTATGTGTTAGGGACAGTTTCGTTAAAGCAGCTATACAGGCTGGTATCTAAATGTTGCTTTGCCAGTATCTAGCTTCCATGTATCTTTTGTCATCCAGCCCAGTCCTTTGCAAAGCCGTTCAGAATAAAGTGGCCTGAAGTTCAGATAAATTTAAGGACTAAGCATGCAAGTCGAGCACCCATTCTGACACTGGCAGCCCTCCCACTCGCCCCCAGATGCCTAACCTGGGGAGAAGGGCGCCAGCACCTTGCTCCTGCCATCATCAAGTCCCATTCATTCAGTACCTGAGGCAAACCTCTCACTGTCATGCAGGGCCCATCACAAGGATCTCTCTGCTTTCCCCATTAAAAAAGGTGCCTGCAATGCCGTAAGCATCCAGCTCCAGGAGAGGGCTCCTAGCCCTGAGCAACATCTTAATGTAAATCCCCACTGGTTATCTCTTGAAGCCCTCTCACAGGCCCTTTGTTTTCCCTGGATGTGTCTGGATGTCTGAATTTGGGATCTGGACTTCATTAGGTAGCCGGGTGCCTAAAAGTCAGCCACTGTGCTTCTGCAATACCAAAATCACTTTGGGCTCAGCCCAAAGCAACATGTCTAATGACACCCAGAAGCTGTAGGTGAGCCAAGAAACATCCAACATTGTGAAATGTGATTGAAGGACCCAGTCCTGATCCAAGCAGTCCCCTTTGTAAAGATATATGCAGCACTTTCCCTAATAAGACACATTTGCATCCCATCTTCTCAGCAATGAGCACGCACATCTCTTTCCAACTCCAAACTGGGATTTAGGAGTGCTGAGAAGTTCTGACAACTGAAATGCAAAGCCTGAGTCCAAAAAAGCTCCCAGGCTGACTGCTTTAAGTCTCAGGATCTGATAGTCGGGGGCCAACACATGATAACCAGGTGAGATAAAAGATGGAGACCAGGGTACAGCCCAAGGCACATCCTCTGTGTGCGGTCAGTGCAGGCAACTCATGCCTGCCTTTGCCGAGCTTGCTTAATGTGTTAGGGTGGATAAATGATCTCCATAACATACACCACACTCTCCTCCAGAAAAAGAGAGGGAAGGGGGAAAAAAAAGACTGTTATGCAAAAACTTTTAAAATATTAATTTGATTGTCACATGAACTTTTGAACATTTACTTTTAAATCAGTAAGAATTAGTTCTGGGCATGTCTGTAAAAAAAAATATGAATTTTTATTTATTTTTTTTTTTTTTTATTCCATAGCTAGGATAATGAAAAAGCTGTATGGAACAGCTATAACTGGACCAGTGTTCATTAATCATTCATCAAAAGCATTGCCCGAGTTGTCTTAATTTCATTTTTAGAAATTCACCAACTAAACCAAAACACATTTCTAAGTCCAAACTGGAACAAATTGAAGGACTTCTTCCACGAGGTAATCCCACAGTGGAAGACTGCTTCATCCCATGCACAGACCAATTACCCAAATATTGCCAAGATGAAGTTTCAGCTCAACCTGTTTGTGTATGTTCAACTGGAAAAGTGTATGAGGAATAGTGCAGATTAGCTGTACTTGCTGTTACTCATGGAGCAGTGCAGGCATGTCAGGCCTATTGCAGTACAGATGACAGACACTCACCTTCAAAAAGCTGCACCTTTAAGTAAATGATAGAAACCCAAAACTGACCCAGAAGGATTACAATAGACTTAGGACTGGAAAAAACCATAAGCCTTAGTATAGCAAAGCTGAAAGACAAAGAACCAGCAAATGACTCCCCTCATTATTTCACATACACTATGATGTAAAAATTAATGATTATTGCTGGATGTGACATTAGATGGTGAGAAGTTCAAAACCAGAGAGAAACATTCAGAATGAAAATGCTGGCGGTTTCTAGCATGAAGGAAGTTAAACAGCTGGGTAAAGACCTGCCTTGGCTGTTAATAAAGATAAATGCCTGTTAATTATCAGCTGCATAAGGTTGCAAGACCCTTGACAAAACATCCTGGAAAGTTACATTCACATAAGTCCGAGAGACACCAGAAAGCCAACAGACATCCCAGCGCCCTGGGAAACTCGCTGGGAAGAAATGCAGTACATCCCAGAAGGAGCTTCTACACATTCATAAATTCTAACTGAATGTAAAACATCCAGGAAAGAGACCTCAGAGATGTGAGGAATACAATGAAAACATCTGTTCACTGCACAGGAAGATGGGTTACATAGCCAAGAAAATATTACATCGCCTGAAGAAAGATAAACTAGTAGCATTAATATTCTAGCAATAGGCTTGAACCTTTACAAATAATAAAAGCTAACTCTTGTTGAGGGAAAAAAAATATGATTCGACTGTGTGTACTGAGAGCTGCCCCTGAACCTCTCAGAAAACCAGGACTGCAGAAGGATACTTATTCTTTGTAATCACAAAAAAGGATGGCCACATAAGAGATCCTGATACCTAGGCATTTGTTGAGATTTGTTCTGCGGGTCCTTCTTGGCACACCAGCCTGTATCTATGGCACTCAGGATAACAGGGATAGGGGTAACAACCCAGTGTCAAGGACAATATTGAGACATCAGCAGAATTCAGGAGATGCTATCAAGACCTTAAAAAATACGCAGTTTATACTTGTGATGTCAAATACTCATAAGAACCTGAGCAACTCCATAAGAGCAGATGCAGTGGAAATCTTAGAAGAGACAAAGAAAAAAAAGACTGAAGGAGCTTCGGCATCATTATAGGTATCCACTGTCTTAAAAACACCCAGTCTGACAACACAACACCCGTGCTGACAGTGGGAAAAGAGCATCACTCCCAACAGCTGTTGAACTGATTAACATCCAGCCTGTGTCTCCTCTCACCCTGAGGACATCCCAGAAAGCACAGAAATAAGCCCATTTCTCAGCCTCCCACCCAAATGACGCCCACAATACACAGATACTCAAGCTAAGTAGTTATCCAAGGAGTCATTTGCTGGCAGTCTGGTTAAAAAGCACACAGCTGTTTAGCATGCTTCATGGGCTTTACCTTCGCTTTTCAGGAACAGCCTCTCCATTAGCACTTGGTGAAAACTGTGATTTATATTCTAGGTTGCATGCCACATCATACAGAGATAAGAAGCCTTCGTTTCACCAGCTCTCCCTTTTCCTAACAGTTTATCAGTAAATCCCATGATCCCATCCTGGGGGGTCATTGCACACCCATCCCACTGACCAGCAGCTGCTTAGCTGGGTTCCCACCTCTCTCTGAAGCTGACAAAGGCCAGAAGCCCGGATGTTCCTTGCTCAGCCCGGCTTCAGGAAGGATGACTGAAGAGCTGCTCCTTGGCATCAGCAACGTCAGGTCCACCAGTGGGGACAAGAACCAGACCACCTGCAGGGCCACATTTTGTGTAAAGGGGAGGTGAGGATGAGTTCGTTGTATGAGCCAAATGGTGAAACAGTTTTCTGGGGTCTCTGAAAAGAACCCGGCCAGGAGGTGCTTGTCTTCAGGGCTAAAACTACAGGGGAAGCTGGCCCCAGCTGTGACCACAGACAGCACTGGCTCAGGGCTGATGATCAAACCCTGGAGCTGGGTGGTTAGCATGATAGATACTTTCACATATGAACCCAAAGCACGTGGAGATCAAGGACAGGTTACAGCTCTTGAAGAGAGCTGTAACCAGTAGGGCTGGAGAACCAGCGGTAGGAATGATGTGCATCATCTCAGTGGTGCAAGGTGTCCAAAGTGAGCCTGGAAATCTGCTACCAATCCATAACAATGCCATGGCAGGTAGCTAAGGAGGTTTTGAGGAGCATCAGCACTGGTCAATCCCTCTTGTATCAGCAGAAACAGGCCCCAGGCTTTGCAGGTGCAGATATGCCTATGCTAAATCTGGCCATTGTTCCTTCCTGCTTCTACGAACAGGCAGCCTCCTACATAGAAGCAATACTAATGTCTTTTCTAACTGGCTAAAATGTCTTTTCTAACTGACTAAAAATGAAAAACTTTCTACTTGATGGAAAATGTATTTTAAGAGATGTTTGTCCCAGAAATCAGATTTGAGGGATTAGAAGCAGAGATTTTATAGGAGGAACTTTTGTGGTGGAATAACTTGTTCCATATAAATATCCATAAAACATAATGGAGTTTGCCAAGCTGAAAACCCTCAAAATGCATGACTGCACTGTACCATCACTGGCAGAATACAAGAAGCAGGGTTCATGGATGAAGCCAGTAAGAACCAGCTACAAATAAAATAAATGCAAGTTTTACCCATACAATGGCTATTTGAACTGTGGAGCTACTTGACAAGGGATAGTAAAGTTTTCTGCTGTCAAAGGGGAAACTGAATGAAGTTGCAGAAGAGAAATCTATTATTTTGACTAAATATAGACAAACCGTCTCCTGCTCTGTGAGTCCATGAGAACAGTGGAAAACTGGGGAAAACTACACATACTGAGGAGGTTGACTTTGGCTACACATGACGCCAATGTATTGGGACTGGTGGGACCCAGATCAATGATTCTGGTGATTTTAGGCAGTACTTTAGGCTGTGGCATTGCAGCTTGCTGGATGAGAACTGCCGGAAGTGCCGAAATAGTAAATATAATTGTTGCACAGGGACTGCTCACCCTGGTCCTCTGAGTAATCACATCATGTGCATGTTTATCTAGGAGAAGGGAGGACCAGCAAACAGGCACAGACCATTTCTGTGTATAGGAACCAAAGAACCTGCTCCAGTTAAACAAGTAAAAACATCTTTACCACCACACTTCCCACAGATCCCACAACTGAAGCCCATGTCCCCACCAAGCAGTTTCTTCTGCTCTTGTTGGTGTCACTTATGCTGCCCTCAGCGGGGTGAAACGCAGCAAGCCTCTGCTGTTGCAACTTGCAAAGGCTTTGCTTTC
>NW_009917782.1:0-34596 GCF_000696875.1 Nestor notabilis | reverse complement strand
TCGGCATTCAAACACTTTTTGGCAATTGCTTGCACTGCAGTTCTGTTTTATTTCATCAACTGACACATGAAAAGCAAATCATCCTTTAACAGGCGCCTCTGGAAAAGGCACAGATATAGGGACTACAACACTGGCCCTACATAGCCAAATTACACAGTGGTTAAGTACAGGACATAGACTGATCCCAAGGACAGCCTTACTGCAGGTATAAATGATTTTCAGCTGTCACCATGACAATAGCCTTATTGGGGAAAATAACAGAAATTACATTATGTAGAGAAGAAACAACTCTAATGAGTTGTCAAGAGGTTTGCAGGCAACCAACTGATACCTTTGGCTTTTCTGGAAAGAAGCTGACATGGAGTAACCCATCCCTTTATCCGTTCCATACCAATCTGACCACATTCTGACTATTTACCTAGTACATGTTACAGGGTATCAGCGATCCTAACCCTCAAGCTACAGACATTTGGCGAATCCAAGAAGAATGTGGTTAGCTAAAAAAAGGTTAATGATATACAGACTCACTAAACTACAAAGTACAATTCTAAGTTGCATAATATGGGCCAGCTCAATGTTGTTTTAATCTTAAAATAACAGAGCATCTAAGGTCTTGCATTTTTTTCAGCACCACAGGGAGCATAGGAAGGCTATTCAAACCGTGAGCTAAAATGGAGGGCATAGGTGATAAACAACAGTTCCAACAAATCCAAGACTAAATGTTGCCTTTTCTTCCCTCCCCACCAGAATGTGATATTTTGACAGCTGAATGTGCCTTGCTGTCCCGAGAGATGCAAAGATACAGACTGGGACTTGACATCACCAGTTGCATCAACAAAAGGCAATAAACAGCTGCACACAAAGTCGACCGTGGCTATTGCAACCAAAGTGCTCCTTTACAGAAAACAGTGAAACTCATCAAGTACAGGCTAAAATCACAGTGGAAATGCAGGCTGCAGCTTTTGGTCTGTTCAGGGACTTGGTTCCTGTATGCACAGCATGGTGTGCAAGGTCTGCCCTTGGTAGAGCAGTCCGGCATCCCTCTCCCTCCAGATGTATTGCCATTTTCCTATTCTCAAAAAAACCCTTAATATAGGCTATTCCTCTCTGCAGGAGGACTCACTCCCTAGCAGCCCATGAGCAGAGCTATGTGCCTTGCTAGTGGCCCCACAAAGATGGCTTTTCTGAGCCTGGAAAGGAAGTTTTTGTGGAGAAATCTACTCCCTTGGAGAAGAGGAGGAATTTGGAGATAACACCAGCAGAGGATATAAACAATGCCCTTACACAATAGGAAAACATATAAGGCACATTAAAATGCCCACCCAGGTTTGACAACACTGCAGACAGTCTCATATTCTTTATTCTCTAGAGTCAAATACAAAACAAAGGCCTATTTTTTTAAGATTAAGACCAGAGACAGTGGGATTATATGAAAGATTTGACCAAGTATATAATGGACAGACTCAGCGTGCAAACGAGTTTGAGTGGGTGCCAAAGGCTCAGGTCATGAAAACTACATTGTTTCTTCTTTCTACCCCTTTCGAAGTCTTTGTAAATAAGCATTGTTGGGCATGAGATATTTTTCTTCTTATTTTTAGATATTAAAATGATTTTTTAAACTTGGGGAGTACTTCAGATTCAACTTTGCATGGCAATCTGAAGTTTGAAATTAAATATGCTTCTGATTATAAAAATGAATGAACTAAATATGCACTTTTGCTATTTGAGGTTAAGGGAGAGTACTCCCTGGTATTAAGTTTACTGACACAAAGAGCAGCGAGTTTATTCAGCTTCCATAATGCCTTCTGGCATTAGCATACAATGTGCTAAATGTGTATAAACATACACACAGACACATGTACTGCATGTGTATTATTAACCTTGGTAGCTGCTGCAATGAGATACACTTGGTTGCTTTGCTACCCCAAAGGTAATACTCACATTTATGCTCATAATTGGAATTAACTCAGTTGTTTCAAGCTCTTCAAGGACTGTGATAAGGAGGGTAGGATTAGACATGCACCATTTCAGGGAAAATTCACAAAGCTCCAGGACTAGTCAGTGAACTTTTAGTGTGCTCCCTGCACACAAGTGGGAATAATAGGTGTGCTTGTGAACACACTAAAAAAGTAAATTATTATAATTTAGGAATCCTTTTTAGAGGCAAAAATATAAAACTCAACTCCATGGGTAAATGGCAGTAATGAGACTCTGGGCATGGACTCCCTGGCAGCCCTGCTACTTGCAAGGGACACCCTGCTGGTGTTTTCCCAGCCCAGACACAGGCCACTCCATTATCTGCATTAGGGACCTCTCTGACTTAAAAAGAAAATGCAGGAAAATAAAGATTTAAAAAAAAAACCAACAACAAAAAGGCAAGATCTGTTCCCAACCAATTTTTGTTGTCAGCCTGGAGCTGCCATGCAGGCAGAGCTGAGCAGTGCAGTGTGAGGATGAGCACCATGGATGGGGAGACATGAGAAACCTGCAGTATCACCAAATATTCTGTATCATGAAACTCTGCTTGAAAAACACTGATTTTTACAACCAGAAAAACAAGCATGGCATTTCCAGTGGTACACTCATGATGACACCATCCATGATGGAATTATCTTTTTTTCTAGCAACGAGTCAGGCCATTCTGTATGTCATGTCAAGCAGGTCCAAAAGGAGCTGCAAAGAAGGAAGCAATCTTCAATCACAGTTTCTCTTTGGACCCTACAGCTGCATGGATTGACCTGAGTTCACAGGGATGTGGTACCAACCTAAGCTGGCAGATCCACACAGGTTTGAGGTGACCAAAAATCCATGACCACTGAGCAAAGCTCGCATCTTCTTGTGCTTTTAAGTTTCAGCATTGACCTGGGATGAGAGGGGCTCTTTCACAGCTTCATGGCAGGAACCTCAAAACCACCTTGATTGATGCAAAGACAGTGGCTCTGTGGCCCCTGAGGAAGCAGGATCCCACCAGAGTGGTATCCCAGCAGTGCAAAGCATGGACGAAGGCAGCCTGCAGCAGGCACAGGGATACTGTACAGCAGGGTAGCTGCTTCACTTGATGTTTTTAGCTTTTGGGTTCATCTTCTTGAGTCCTTTTGTGGATAACAGCTTAAAAATAAGTAAAACAACAAAAAAATCCATCCTTTCCTTCCAAAGCAGAGCTTTTTCATTGAACAGCTAAATATCAGCAGTTCAGGTGTCAAGCAAAGCCTTGGACACCAGATTCCCAACGCTCAATCTGCAAGGTTGAGCAACTCTGACATAACAGCCAAGAGCTCCTGCTGATATCTGCACAGGTTCAGAGTACTGTGCCGGCCTTTCTCTATCCAGCAAACTTGCCAGTTTTTTGATTCAAAGCTTCCCTCATCCTGCAGGAATCCAGATGCATTTTCGGCATGATCCCAGCTCAAATTATTTTTAAAACCCCTCTGTGCACTTAAAATGACATGATAATTAAGACTAGAAAACAACCATCAATCCAGAGTTTTATAATAACACTGAAAGCCCCTCCCCACCCCCCAAGAAAAAATAAAGATTGGATTTAATTTTGCAACCCATCTGTAGGATGAATTTGTTAGAGACAAGCTGGATAGGAGTCTTTTAAGTAAGCCAAGAAGTTTAGGAAGGATGAAAGGAATGTATTAGTGAATCCAAACTGTTAAAGTAAATTTCAGAGTTTTTTGCTATTTTTAAGTATAGTATTTTGACTCTTCAAACCTTTCATGATTTTTTAAGAGGCGTACTTTATTTTCATGTTACCAGGAAACTAAATCAGACCGTCACCTCACTAAGTACATGCATGTGTTCTCCCAGTGTTCATCCAGAAAGATGAAATGTTGTTAAACAACACTTACCTGGAAATTAATAGACACAGGAGCAGCATAAATAACCAGTGATGATAAGACCAGAAAACTGCCACAGGTAGGTCAAAACAAAAGTCCATGTATCCCAGCCCTGTCTCCAGGAACAGCTTAGGGAAGAAGTATTAAAAATGGGTAAGTGCTGCATGGTTTTCCTTCTGCATCCCTCTCCTCCTCCAGTAATAAGGAGATGGATCCCAAGGAGGTGGCATCCACAATGCGGAGTCTAACAGCTGCCACCAGAGCTGTCTTTTGTCATATGGGTGGTTTTAGGTGGCAAACATGTAGAGCCGGGGCAGCCCAGTGGGTGCTGCTCCATCCTGATGTGCAGCCTCTGGGATCTGTGTCCCTGCCTGCCTAAAGACAACCTAAACTGCTGTTATGGTTGATGGAAAGACAATCCATACGGCCACCAATAACCATGTTGTCTGCACCAAACCATGCAGGAAAGCTAACCCAATAGGGTCTAGAATCTGCCCAGATCTTCACCTGCTCTGGCAAAGAGTTTGGCTGTGGAACTGAGACATTGTTGTGTCCTGGCTCCCATAGTTTGGTTTTTAAAATGTTCCCCATTCCACCCCAGAAAAGTCAGAATCTTGTCAGTTACCACGGACACAAAAAAAATTAACTAAACAGACTTAATTTGCCTTTGTAAATATTGCCTTCACCAAAACCAGTGAGACTTATCTCCTTTTACCCCCACACACAACTTCAAACATCCCATAGCTTTCTCTGGCATAGGATTCTTTCAATATTTGAACTGACCAGGACAATGAGGTAGACAGTATCTTGTTTAAAAACTCTCAATTATGTAAACACCTCAGATATTTTTGGTAAATGACTGTTGGTTTAAAACTTGCGGAAAATAAATCACATAGCAATTATTATAAATATTCACAAAATAATATTTTATTTTTTTTTTTATTAAACAATGCTGCACTCAGGGTACTACAGGAAAAGGTCAAGAAAAGGCTTTGGTGAATTAACAAAGCTGTTCTGAAATCTTGGAAAGACCTCAAGTTTCTTAACAGTTTTATCCAGGATTTGGGACTAAACTGCAGCTGCAAAGGTACACCGTGTCAAGGAGCAAAGTGCCTCTCATGAGGATGACTCTACTGAGCTGGGAATTTGTATTTTCTGCTACCAATTCTGCTGGGTTTTGTACTCCATACTGTCCTCCTTCTTTACACTATGACACTAGTGGTGTAATAGGACTATGTCCCTGCTCCTCTCCATCCTTTTGTAGGGATGTACCTGAACCATGTAATTCTGGCACACACAGAATAGCTGCAGTATGGCAGGGGTGACAGGGACACACTTGATTTAGAGTGCATTGATTCAGGCTGGATAAAAACTTCTCATTGCTGGGGACTAATGACAGCCCATGATGCATGGGAATGAACGGACTCAGAGTGACAGGGAACAGGATCAGAGTGGGATGCTCTATGATGACCACGGAGCATCACAGAGCATCCCAGTCTGCTGGGCAGATAGTGGGTAGTGTCCATTGTTCCTCATCTATGCCAGAGGAAGTGTATCTGACACAACAAGAGGTGTGCTCTGCAGTCATGTGGCTTCTGCACACAGAATGTTTCCTTGGGCAATTTTTTTATTTTTCCCCTTTTTTTAATCCCCTCTCACCCTCAAAAATCAAACTGTATTCTAAACTTCGGTCCACTTAAAGCTGTTGTTAGAAAATTAGTGAACATTCTTTATTCCTCAGTGATGTATTTCATCTTCAGGTCTAGCCATACATTTTGTTGTTTTCAGACTCCACAGGATATCCACAGGATAAGAAAGAGAACCTGAGTAAGGAGAATTTAAGTCCACATGCCATTGACTGCTTCATGTTCAAGACTCAGACTTTATTATTTGTAAATATTTTTTTTAATTTATAACTGATTCATATCATACCTTCACAGAAACACATTTTAGCTGCAGACATGTAGAAAAATAGTTCCCCTTTTCTATGGACTGCAGTTTTTAAAATATCCCTCTGTTTTAAGGAAGGGTGAAACCGCAAAGATACTAGAAGCGTAACATCTGACATCTGCTGTGACCACTTGGGAAATGTCTCTATGCAACAGGCTGAGAGCACAGACTGATTTTAAGGAATCTTTCCAGAGAGTTTTGCTGGCAGAGTTTATGTCACCTGGAAGTCAGGAGACTGGGACAGAAACATCAGGAGTCAATACCCTGATAAACAACCAAAGCAGAGGGCTGGTCATGCACAGGGCAGCTCTGAATTGCCAGACCACTGCTGCTGGGGTGCACTGCTTTGCCTTTCTTGGTCCTAACTTACAGCGATTGCCATCTTAGGGGGATTGCTTTTACCCTCAGAGGTTCAGTACAGAGATGCAGTTAGGTCAGAGTCCCCACATCTGTGTTGGCACCAGCTCTGGTGGTGTAAGGAAGCCCCAAAGTGGTTGCTGGTGACAGACATCTCACAATCTTTCGTGGAGAGCCTGTGCAGTATGAACTGAAAACCTGCAGCCTCTATTAAGCATGGCTCATTAATTCCCTTCTGTAGTGCACACGTCAGTAGAGAGGGGCAGACTGCAGCGCTGCGTGAGTATGGGCTGTGCTGCACACCTTGCCTGGGCCTTTGGTTGACCTCAACAAGCAATCCTATGAAACAAAATGGAAGAAAGGTGTCCACTGTCAGTCCCAAGAGCTCAATTCCTTCCCCATTGAGCGCTTCTCCCTGCAACAGAGTTTGGGTTGATTTTCTAGGCATCTACATTACTTGCTATGTACTTGGAGCATCATATCATAAAAAAATGAATAAAGGAATAATAAAAATCAGTGGGTAATGGTCAGTCAATGAAATCAAGCATAGTGGAACCGAGATGTGTTTGCAAAGCACTGCTCTGATAACCTGCACCAGGGTTTACACACTTCCGCTCCCAGGCAGTCCAGTCAATTTGCTGAGCTTAAACTAGGGTGATAAACATACCCAGAATGGCAGGTTTAAGCCTCATTTTAAGAAATCTAGCCATAGAAAATGTGTCAGTGCTATGCCTTTTCCCAGAGATCTGGCCTCCAGCTCCAAATCAGGTCTTGATGCTGAGGAAACGGTGCTCGCACAGCGCAGCCACCCATTAAAGATTTTGGGCAAAGCATTCAAGCAATTAGTATGCATGACAGCTCCTTCATTTCTTTGTTGTTCAACAGAAAGTACTTTGGAAATTCTGCAAGTGAGTTTTAAAGGGGAAAAACAAGGGATAACTGTAGCCAAATGAACCTTGACAAATGTTGTTTCCTGGCACTATTAGATGTGAATAGATTACATATCTGCTTACAGAAGATATGTTGCTATTACACTTCAGAAGGCATCTCCATTAATAATTTCAAGAATTTGGAAAAGTTTGTGCACTCCAGCCAAGGAATTCTTGATGAAGTAAAAGATTTTATTTTTTCCTGAGCCAAGCATGCTTATTTGGCAGAATGACATGTACTCGGTATGATACTGAAACTGTATTAACCTTGGGGCAATACACCCCAAGGTTTTCTTGCTAGAAACGCCACTTGGAAAAAAGGACATGAACATAGAGAAGAAAAGGTATTGTTTCAAGGGAAGAAAATAAAAGTTTCCATGAGAAGGATAAAGCACATCTCTGTCCCAGTGGAGGAGGTCATAGGTGGAACGAAAGCCTCCAGCAAAAACCTCTTCAGAGGTTTCTTCAGACAGGTTTAAATCATGCTGCTTTCCATCATGCTGGCCTTTGACTCCTGCTATCGCCTGCCCCAGGGCGCTTGGCCACACAAGCTTTCCAAGGCTGGGTTATGAGATGTCTAAAGCATCTTGCTGAATAGGGAGTATGGCAGCCGGGCTTCGCGGCAGGGAACGGCTGATTAACTGGCCAGATGAAAAGCCTGATTAGCAAAACACGCATCAAAAAGGCAGCACAGATCAAGCCATGCTTTTTGGAAGAGATACGATTTAAACAAAGAACTGAGCTAATTAGGCTTTTGGAGAATAATTATGGATCATATGACTTACTGGAGAGTGAAATGCTTGTCAAATGTAGCTGGGATTTATTTAATCTTTTGTGATTAAATCCCCTTTATAATTCTAAGCCTTGGAATGACTCCCTCAGCACCAAAGCACAAATTAAGCCCTCTAAATGGAGTTTAATTATACTCTGATAGCTGTCCCCCCTCACACTAAATGCTGATAAAAGCCTGTGGTGTAAATACCACTACTAAATCATAGCCAAAGCAAAGCCTCTAGTTTATAGCAATTATCGATTTACAATTATTTTGATGCATGTTCTTTTCATTGAGTACAAAACATCAAAAAAAACCCCCACAGCAGCAAGGATGTTGCACCTGCAGCTCTCTTCTGAAGGCAAACTGCAACCTCCACACTGACACCAGCAAATACACAGCCCAGTGGTAAATCAACAGTAAAAGGAGACTAAAGCTCTGCTGAGGTCAGACACACGGTGCTGTCCCACCATGCAAGTTAAAGTTCTAGTCCGAACTTCATACTGAGTCTTTTTCTCAGCATCACACAAAGCCTTGAGGAACTAGTTAAATTTGGGGGTGCAAATGTATTCATTTACTGTCACTGAGAAACACCAAACGATCCCAGGACTTGTGGTAGCTGAGGTCTCTCTTACAGCTTTGAACTCCCAGGAGGTCAGTAATCAAGTGCTAGTCTCATCCTCAATTAGAGAAGGGAAAATGTTCCACTGTTGTTCCTGATAAGCCAACCATTGGTGCTGCTGCCTAATTGCAAGAGTGCTGAAAGCATATGGGTTTTATTTTTTATTTACATGTGCAACCGCTTTGCTAACCAAGTTGTCAAATCTTAAGATAATTATCTCTGAAAATATGGGATCAATTAACTCAAAGACCAAAGACCGGCCACAGGCAAGAAAAATATGTAAGAAAATGGCTTGTAGGCATCCCTGCTGACTTAGGGGAGGCACTGAATGGGCTGTATTCCTCCCTGCAGTGTCATTTACCAAGCATCATCAGCATTAGAGGCTAAAAATGTTTTTAAATATGTAATCGGAATTTGCACGAGAAATAATACCCAAGAAATTACTAGTGTGTGAGGATTTGTCTCCCAAAGGAAAATTGTTAGTAGACTGTGTAATGGACATAATCTCATCCAAAAATAGAAAGACTAAGATCATTCTCTTAAGGCAAAATTAAAAAACCCAGGACTTTTGACAGAAGGACTATGGCTCTATCTGTAGCCTCAATTAATTGTGTGGCAATTAGCAAACCCTTTGGGTAACAATACAGCGGCCAAAAGTTGATGTTTCAGCTTCCAGTGTGACTGAAGACCTCACTAAATAGTTTTTTACCCAGTGTTGGTTAACATTTTCAACACAAGGAGTCCTCTTTGGTTTTCAGTTTCCATACTCATCTACTCTAAATTCATCAATGACTACTTCATTTCCTGTGGCTGTATTTAGAGCCACAAAGTTCTTGCTCACACAAAGATCTCCTAGTCAAGAATGTAACTGTGTATTAATTCGGCATTACATGGAAAAGATCAGACTCTCAGTTATGACCAAGGAGAGGATGTCCTGGCTTGTCTGGAGATGACCATATTTCTTATCGCACATGTCTGTCAGGCAGTCATTTACCACCACAAAACCAAAAACAGGTGTGACAAAACACCCATTACGCTCCAGCAATAAAAAAGTAATCAAACCACACACGCTTTAAATGCCTATATTCAAAATCCATGCAGACTGTAAAAATACTGGGCTCCCACCTTAAAAAAACCCCCCACAATTCCATAGGAAATTTCACATATAGCAAAGCATATTTCTAAGCTAGACAAAACATGGTTGCATTATTAACACTTGAAGCCCATACAATGTGTTAGACCTATACTAGCTCTCAGTCTCATTTTATTATTTACAGCCTGGGACAGTGCTTGGCTGGCTGGGGATGTCCTGTGGATGTGGATGTGCACCGTGCAAGTAGAGAAACAGATTTTCTCCCCTAATTCTGGGCATGGCTTCCTATGGAAACAGGAAACTACTCTACGCATTTCTTCACTTTAAAATACTTAGAAATTACATAGCTTCAAATTATGATTTCAGAATTAAGTAGCCTATGCTTTCTTACTGATCAAAGATGAAAAAGTGTGTTTGAGAAGAGGCAGATACAAAATAGTTCAAGGACACTAGTCTTGAGCACAATTTTTTCATCATGTTTAATGAGTTTCTAATTGTAATGTTTAGTGTCATTTGCCTTTCTGTGGTTTGGGATAGTTTGGTGTTTTTTTTAATAACTAATGTTTTTACAGCATAACTGAAAGGAGATCATATAGAATACAGAGTTTAATACTATATATGTTATCAACATTATAAGCAATCGTGCATGAAGTGCTCTGTTAAAATTGGCAAAATGCAGACTGCAGTCTGGTGACTGCAGAAGGACCTATTCACACCTTCTGTAAATAGGAGGGTAGAATTCACTTGTAACTTCTGTGACCTGGTTGATGCTCTATTTCTGTCTAATTTCATATTCCAACATTTTTCACAGTGCAGATGTAAGTTAATAAAAACTTTTAACAGAACTTATACATTGCCTGTCGTAGCTACACGACCAAGCTCCTCTCTCTGATGGCTGTGTAGGCTCCAGACCTAGAGGGTTTGAAAATGGAAAAATATGTTCTGTGTTTGTGCTCTAAGACAAGGGGAGCACAGTCAATTCTGAGAAATCTTAATTCAATGAATTGTGACTGTGACAAAAAACATTCCTGTAGTTTGTGTTGTTTGGAAAGGAATTTTCCTGTAGTCAGATTTTAAGCAATTGCCTGAGTGTTCACTGAGTATTTCGTTTGTTCCTGATAAAAATTTGTAGTTTGGGGAATCTCTTCGCCAGCATGAAACTTTGGAACAATTTCTTCTCTGCTGGCCTGTTGTTTTAAGTCACTAAAAAAGAAGCCAGGCACTCTTGAAAGGTAATTATCTCCTGCTGAGCATCTGCCACTAGCATAGAAATTACAATCCAGCCTCTCAGCATTACCTGGAGGCTCATACAGAAACAAACTGAAAAATAAAAGAAGTGTAATAGATTCCTTCCCTCTATTGTTTAAAATACATTTTAATACTAAGAAATTGTAACACTGGCATTTGTTTTAACTTTTTTTTTTCTTACAGTTCATTACACGTAACTGTGCCCTTTTTTTGGAGAGGATCTTGGAAGTATGGGGATGTGGTGGCAGTGGAAAGATAATGTGGATATCACCCATCCTGTGGGCCATCCTGGCTTCCCAGGGGATGCGGAAATCTCATTAAGCTGTGTAACGAAAGGCAGTGTACATGGATATTTGTGACTTCCCCAACTGTGGGGCAATTCACACTAAGACGCAGATGCACAGCTAGACCATGGGTATGGAAAATAGCTTAATGCCATCAAGGAGCAAGACTGTTTAACGCTTTAGGATACGTGTCGTTTGAAGACCATGACACTGTTGAATGCAAGCAGAGCCATGAAACCAGCTCTAGTTCACAGTTTATCTCACATTTACTCAATTAAAGGGTCATTAGGATTTCAAAAGCCACAGCAGATGAGCCAAGCCACTCTGATGAGGCTATGGGTCATTTAAAAGAAATGCCTGTTAAGGCCATTTTGAGGTATAAATCATAAGCTAAGCAGAGAAAATGTGAGTCATGGGCTTTACTGAAAAACACCACCTTCGCAGAGCCAGGCTGACAAACCTGGCTGGTAGGAGCAGAGGGTGGTTTTAAGGCAATTCTCTATGCCATCGGCCACCACAGCCACAGAAATTTGACATGCCATGTGCAGGTGAGGTATTTGACTCCTTGTCACCCCAAGTTTTATGACAAAGTCATCTAAAACCTAAGCGATGGCAGCAGGCAGATCTGGTGCTCAGCAGAAGGGTGCAGATGGAAAAGGTCCCCTTGGTCTATGAGTATTTGTCTCTCCAAAATCAATGCATGAATGTTCTTAGATTATGGACATGCAACATAAAGCATTGTTAAAAACCGCCAATAATACAGGTGTTAAAGCTGCTAGAAAAATGCATCCCAAAACACGTATTTTTAAAGGTCGTGATCTGTTATTTACTAAGTGTTTACTGAAACTGCTGATGTGAATTAAGTGCAAGGTCCCAACCACAGCACACTCCCGGGGCTGAGTGAACAAAGACGGGCAAAGTCAGCCAAAAGGAAAAACAGAACTAACCCAATAAAAACAGTGTTCCCAACCCCTCGGCAAACTCCATCTGCACGCAAACAGAAAGCTGCATAAATCTGTCTTGAAGCTGTCCCCTGGACGAGCACCTTCCAGCCTGGGTTTCCAGCAAAGGCCTTTTAGATATCTGTGCAGTTTCTGGATCAGCAGAATTTACATTCACAAAAGCATGAAGATATAGAAGTAATGCATTCCTTGTGAAACATTCCCATGTTATATCAGTTTGGATAATAATTTTGGCAATAGTTACCACCAATAAGCATCCTTTTCAAATGAGTGCTTTAGAAAAAGAACATATCCTATTTACCTTATTATTAAAAAAAAGAAGAAAAAAGAAGAAAATACTTTCTTTTTTAATTAGCATTGACATGCCTTAAAAATAATACATAAACAAGAAGGGGTAAAACAGCACAAAGCAAAATTTGTTACAAAGTCAATGAAACTTATCTGCAATTTTCAGTTGTAACTGTACTTTTAGTTTCTCTCTTCTTTTCCCAGATTCTTTCTCCAGGATGTAGGAATATTGAAAGGGAGTAAGCTGGGAAAAATCCTTAACTTCAACCTTAGCCAAAACCTAAAAATAATAAATCCGAGTCAGGCAAAGACTTTAATGGTGCTTACAAAGAAGCAAAAAAAAAAAAAAAAAAAAAAAAAAAGAACACCCAAGAAAATAATTTTATGTTCTTTCTTGAGCCAACAAAGATGTAAAAGTAAGATACAAATAGAATGTAGAAATCATCGTGTTTCACCTACAACAAAACATGACTTCTAGGTTTTACAGACTAGTACTAAATATCTGGTCTTTTGTCGTCCTGGATATGACAATTTCAACTACATACACTGAGACCTGAATTAAGAAAATAATTTTTAAGATACTGCAAAGTTTAAACTGCAATTCACCTAAAGAAACCTTTGCTATGCTCACAAAAATACAATTTTATAAAATGGTGCCTTAGAGAATGATAAAGAGATTTTATTTATACATAATAATATATAAAGATACAAATATGTAAGATTATATATGTATAATATAAAGTTTATTATATGCTAAAAGTAAAGCTTGTCTTAGGACCATTTTGCTAAAGTCATACCTTCTCTGGAATAACTCATAATGCAACCTTTCATATCTGAATGTGTAAAATCCTACCGAGTACAGTGATGCTATCAATAATCCTATCAGTTTTCAAGTAAATTATATTTGCCCAGACATTTATGGGCACCAGCAATGATGAAAAGCCCATTAAAAACTCCTTTGATCATCCTCTGTAAGCAGAGTTTAAAATCATGTTTTACCTACGCTCTCAACAGTATCTGACATTGTATTAATTTTCTTTCTCTTGATGAACTGCATCAACCATTTGGATTTGCTCAGCTGTTTATACTCCACAAGCATGCTAATCACACAAGTGATAAATGCAATCAGCTGGGAATTTTACATTTTCAATTGACTCTCAATAACTCTTACAATTATAAACATTAGGTCATAGTCTCAGAGTCTCTCTTTAAGGAGGCATTATATCCTGGGACACCATTTTCTTTGTGTGGTCTGAGCTCTGGAACACCACTGGCAAATTGTCAGTGAAAACGCAAAGCAATTTAGGTTTCTATCCCACAGTACATATCACGTTGTTCCTCAAAACAGATCACTGTTAAGGCTTCACGGGCATTGCACATGACCTTCTACCCATATCTTCCCCCACCCAGACAGTTTTA
The DNA here is from genome assembly GCF_000696875.1 of Nestor notabilis. Classification (NCBI taxonomy): domain Eukaryota; kingdom Metazoa; phylum Chordata; class Aves; order Psittaciformes; family Psittacidae; genus Nestor; species Nestor notabilis. The sequence goes on along the minus strand of NW_009917782.1, from coordinate 20,830 downwards.
AAACTAGCTGATGGGACACACTGATATTAGCAGGAGCTGGCTCCTATTATCAGGCATAGATATGGTTTAGACTTGATGCTTGAGAAATACTGTCCTCGATGAGAGGCACCCATCCCCACCATGTGCCCTCACTAACAGCCGCTGGCACCTTCCCCATGGGAATCATGCAGAAGGATGCAGGGACAACGGGTGTGCTCTCTACACCCAGAGCAGAGGTTGTATTTAGGGAGGCTCAGAACAGCTTTCCTCAGACGACGAGTTACTGTGTTCATAGTGTCCTTACAGGATTTACAGTTTCTCCAGCTTCCCCTGAATACAAAACACCGGTCTGTGCCCTCAGAGGCTCTGGTGCTTCCTTTATTTCACCAATGCTATGTAACAGAAATTAAATATATCAGCCTAATTTGGGAAAAAACCCCACACCAACCCAACAAATTAACAAACGCCATATGACTGTCTGAAAATCTTTTACACAGACTAGATCGTGAGATGGTAAAAGCTAATCTATATTGGAGGATAATGCAATGTTTTTATCAGTTAGCAACAGAGTGATTGCTTTCTCTCCAAATCCTATATTGCTTGGAAATTTAAGAAAACATACTCAGTTTCTATTAGAGTACAGAGTTTCCTCTGCTGATTTAATTGGCGCATTGAGACCACATTCAAGACAAGTGGAACAGAGATCCTAAGATCCACTAAAATTACAGCTCTTTTCTCATTTGGTCTATACCTAAAAATTACAGCAAGCTTACAGCTATCACAGCTTAAAATACTGTTTCACATTTCCCTGTAACCAGACATAAATTATGGGTATCAGGGATTGTCAGACTCTACAAAATGCTTCCCAGCCCAGATTTTTATTTCAGTTGATAGATACAAGTTTCCACATATTGCCTGAGAAAACCTTACTTCTGATGCCTAGAGTTAATTTGTGTTCTTCCAATCTCCCCCCTAATATTTGGTCATTTCAGACTTTTACAAGAAAATTACTGATTCCTGAGGTCTCCGCCTACCTGCTTTAAATTGTACCCCCTTTGGCAATTCCTGCCAAAGTAACAGCATGAGATACAATTATTGGCTTTAGAACTGGGACTGTATTTCCAAATCTTGAACTATACACGACAACTGCTCTTACCCTGTAACAAGTAAGTACAGCAAAAATATATGGCTTATTTCTAGCTTCCTTTGGTAGGTGCCACAAAAAATATTCAAATTCCATGTGAACTGAGAAACAATGGGAAGAGGAGGAGGGGAAGGTATAATTGGAGAATGAGGTATGATGCAACTGTGGGAATTTTCTCCAGCCACCTGATCCAACTAAAAAGGATGGATCAGCAGTTGAGGATATCCCTGATCATTGTTGGTGTGCTGGATCAGGTGACCTTTGAGGGTCCCTTGCAACCCAAACTATTCTATGATGTTATGTGTCTATGATAAAAGGTGTCCTGGGTCCTCAGCTGAGGTGTTAGCTGCTGCTGGCTTCTATACCCATGAGCTCCAGGGACAGTCTCTGTCCAAAGTCAGGGAGTTTAGGCATTTGGTTTAGTTTAATACTGCATTTGGGAACACAATGACCCACAGCAAGTAACTTTATAATGTCAACATCCTAATTTTTTGGCAAAATAAACATACAAACAAAAAACCCCCCACAAGCTCAAGTCCACTAGTTTCCTTTTCTGTAAAATGCTTCTTCTAGTTCATTTTACCTCCTGGCCTTAGACTTGTCAGTTTGTTAAACTGATGCAGAGTATTACATTTCACTTAACAATTTCATCAGGATCTGGAAAAAGTCATTAGAATTGTTTACTTGTATTTTTTCCATTCTGTTTGTTTTATATATGAAGTTACAGAACTGTCAGCATGTGGCACGTGCTTAAATCAAGCACCCATGCAACTGCATTACTCTAAAATGATCTTCCAGTACGCCTGAGCACTAAATGTGTCAGTAACTCTCAAATATTTGGCAAGCTTGGGCTTCCTTCCGTTAAGCAATCACGATGTCTTTGGAGATGGTCTGCCGCCGTGACTCGCAATTGAGCTGTCCTTCAGTCATGTCCCAGGGACTTCAAAGATAATATAAAGAGCAGAATCTGCCCCAACCCTCTGGTATTTGTGGTAATGACCCTTAAATACAGAAGGTCAGGAGAAAACAGCTCTAAATGTTGGGTTGGAAGTTAAGTGGACGGCTGGGACGTGTTTGTCATGACTTCATCTTGTAAATCCTCATTCCATAGTAAGATCCTACTCATGGTCAAAATCATCTAGATTGAGCAATTTCTACACATGGTGGAAAGTACAGCCACAGCTTCTCTCCTTCTGGCCACTGAGTCATTTCATACTTGATGGAAATTATTTTTTCAAAGACTCTTCTGTTCTTCTTGGCTGAAGTTCCATGAAGCAGAGAGCTCCTTCTAATAATGCTAATTATCCTGTTCTGGATGCCTGTTTACAGTAGTACAGAGAGGATGTATTTTGTCTTCACGTGGCCTTAAGCAAACCCAGGATCTGACCCTGCAGCCTCTGGAACACAGTCACGTCTGTCGGGGAGATAATATCGCTCATGTCACTCCTGTATCAGCTTTCTGCTGGCATGGGTTCAGTTCTTCCTATAAGCAACAATCTCCCTTTTCTCAGCCCTCAGCTCATTTGAAGCTTTGATTGGTGCAACTGCTGCTTTCTCAGTTATTCCAGCTTTAAGGGTCACTGGAGAGTCAATCTCCAGGTCAAGTCTTTGTTCTGTTACTAGTCAGTAACAAGCATCTGTGAAAGTCACCTAAGCAAGACAACCCACCTCTTCACTCTCTTAATGAAAGAAAACAAACCCAAAATAACCCAACCTGCACAGCAGCAGCCTCTGGACTGGATCTGACCAGGCTGCACACATATAGAAAGTTCAGTTTTTACATGTGCCTCAAGACATCTAAACCCAAAACTGCCACTAGGAATAACTTAAGAGCCAAAGTTCTGTTCTTTGAACACCATAGACTATTACCCAAAACTGTATCCCTTGAGATACTGTATGATTGATACTCAGATCTGTGGATCAGGTACAGAGAAAACCATACTCGAACATTTCTCTCCACCTTCAAAAATGACTACATTAAAATAATATTAGCTAATTAAAAAAATTTTTTGGAGGTTTTTTTTTCCCTCCCTAGGAATTTATGCACGTTCATGACATTAAGGCCCTAATTCCATTTCAGCTCTTAAATCACAAAAGACTTATCATGATTTAGGTCCATGAAAGAGGCTCTGACAAACCCCACATTATCCCACTAGGATTCAGAAGGAAAAGTCAACATTCAGGGCTAGACAAAGCATGCTCTGCTCTAAGCATGTGTAAGTAAGCTCCTTGGGAAGACCTTCAATTTAAACACAGTTCTGTTTTATAGCAAATATTTTCTATATTTCCTTGTTTTGTTTATTTCCAGGGATATTTGTTCCATGCTAACAATGACAAGGGAGACGTTCATAAAGAGACAGCACCATCACAGGATGTTGAGCACAGCTATGGAAGTCATTCAGACAAGAGATAAGATTTCCCACGTTCACTACTTTCAATAACAAAGTTAAAAGCACAGCTGAAATGCTGGGAGAGGAAGGAGCACCCGATTCTGAGGCACCAGGCCATGATTTGTGAGACTGAGGATTTCCAGCCTGCAGAAGAAGTCAGTGGCAAAACCACAGGCCCTAGTGCAAGTGCAAGGGGTAGAGCTGGTGTCCCAAACAGCCTGCTTCTGCTGACACCAAACATCTCCAGGCTGGAGTAAGCACAACCACAGCCTGCAGGCTGCTGATTTGTTAGATGTGAGGGTAGCCCTAGTACTTCCCATGTGAGCTGGGAATACACTGCCTCAGCTTAGCCAATAGGCAGATGGTTACATGACATATATAAAGAAGAAAATTACTCTGTGCTCGGTTTTTCAAGTGAAAGCATCTGAGCTCTGCAGCAGAGGGAAAACAACTTCTTCAAGTTAGCTGCTTGCGTATAGATACCTGCAAGGCCCCACCACCATGTCCAGACTTCCCAGTGCAAACCAGTTGCAAATCCAGAAGCTGATTTTCACATGAATGTGGCACTACACCGAACAACCAATGTCTTAAAGCTTAGTACTCCATATCACTCAAATAGCTATATAGCTTTTATACTATTACTGGCTTGTACCTTTCCAACAGCGATGTTGCTTCTTTTCATCTCTAAAGCACTTCCCTCTTCCCATCACATGGGCTATCCCTGTTTCTGAAATAATTGTCCCAGTTGTGACTCCTCATCCTTGCAATTAAGAAACCAGAACTGCACAGCCTATTCCATTTGAGGTCTCACCAAAGGTTTGCAGAGCAGTATTAACAGTTTCTCACCACTACTGGAAATACTTCATGGCATACACTGTGGCTCTCACCACTACTGAAAATACTTCATGGCATACACTGTGGCACTACACTTGCCTTTCTCATTTCCAGTTCCTGGTTGTCCCATAACCACACCTTTCCTGCTGTGCCTTGGCCAGATGTACCTCTCACTTCCAGCATCACCTCCTGATACAGACAATTGTCTCAGTACTCCCACTGGGTCAGATGATAAATTTATTTCACCTACAACAAGCTCTCTCTTTAAATGATACATGGAACAGCAAAGGCTTAGGTAATCCCTGTTGGGGATCATTTCCTGCCAAGTTTTGACCACTATTTATTTTCTCTCATTCCCAAACATCTAAGTACCAAAGGCGATGATCCACCAAGCAAGAGTGTTAGAAAAGCATAAACATTACAGCGATTGCATATTCCTCTAGGAAAACACTGGAGAATGTCTGACCAGAGTGGCGTCTCTAAAGCAGACAGAAAATGCAGTTTTCTCCCCCAAGATGCACACACACACTCCTTGTCTCTTCTTGGGTGACTAAACAAGGGGCATTTCAGAGCACCTCCTCACGGTTCTGGATGCCCCAGAGGAAACCCTGCCTCAGTTTTTCTCTGAATTCTAGCAAGAATTCCAGGGGTTTTAAATACACCATTTTTCTCTTATTTATTCAAGTTAATAGGCTTTTGCCTCTTCACTTCTGTGGCAGATTGGGGCTTTCAGGGATGTTCATTCTGCATCTCTGCATTTCCAACTCCGCAAGCACCAGAATGAAAATGATCCAGGATTAATTTTTCTGTTCAGAATCTGTGCATCTTTATACTTCCTCTCAGACTCACCCCTTGGTACCATGTCACACCACACAGTACGAGGGACTGCGGTGAGGAAAGTGTAATCCTGCCATGCCCTGGTGCAGGTGGGGGCTTCTCCCTTCTGAGCATATCCAATTCCTGCTTTGGCAGACTTACACATGCTCCCCAGACTCCTGGTAAGTCTGAAGTGTCTTCTATCTTTCTGCTTACTTGCCGCACTTTTTAACAAAGTTATAATATTTGCAAGCATGTAACAAAGAAAACTTTGAGGCAGCTTTACAGCTCTATGTATAAAACTGCATGAGTTAAAGTCACACATCTAGGAAGTTAAAAATGCAACCGTGTAAACAAAACCACTGCTGAGACTCTTGGATAATTAACAAGGGGAGAGAGTATGATCTGCCTTAGCATTTGGAAGCAGAGCACATAAAATGAAGCATCTTTTCTGCTTTCTGCAGCTCGGGGATGCTGATAAACACCGGAGAATTCAATTAAGAACTGGGAGAGTGACCTGAGGGTGAGGGAACAGAGAACATCATCTGTGTTGGCTTGCCAAAGGTATTGAACTTGATCATATTCTACCATGAGACTTGTAATCTTTTTTTGTCACATCAGTAATTTACAAAGTGCAACCACACACAGGAATTAACTGATCCTTACTGATCTTTTATTCCATATCCCCCCTACTTGAGCACAGGTCCTCAAATGATATGTAGGCATCTGACTCTGCCAAAATTGATGGAGCAAAGCACCAAATGATTCAGCATTCCGTCTCTTATGGCGTTACAAGGCTGAGAATAAACTTCTGCTGATCCTGACAAAACAAGGCTATAAATACCAAGGCCTGTTTATGTTTTTTAGTGAAGATACACCAGTCCATCAAACATTTCCAATGTTATTTAAAATTGCACATCTTTTATTTATTTATTTACAAGCGGCCTGGAACTGCTGACTATCCAAACAAATTATGCAAGAAACAAGCTGTGTTTTGTTGCTTTTTATTGGTTGTTTTGTTACTTTTTTTTAATCCTATATTACCCACAATCAAAAATAATTCTGAAAATCTATGTTGAGACAGGAAAGTGCTGAAACCCCAGAACTGAACTGCTTGTATGCAACAACTGCTGAGTTAGACGATTCCTTATAAAATACAATCAAATTAATTCATCCTGGGAACTGGGAGACATTTCACAAAAGCTGCATTCCAGGGGCCAAATCTCATTTTCACCATTACTTATAGTGGCATAAATCTAGAGAAGCTCAAATGAAGCCAATGGAGCTACATCCAATTTGCACTGGTGCTGAAAAACAGGTTTTGACTCTAGCTAACTTTTCTTGTTCACAGGCAACAGAAAACAAACTTGAGGTATTCTTGCTGTCTTGGATGAGACAGTAATATATGTATCATTTTTATGTGTATATGCTGTTATATAATCCAAATCTCTTCCAAGAGAATTCATGCTTTGCTATTACAGAAAGCTAAGACACTGCCAGAACCTTCCTAACTTCAACAGCTGAGATGCTAAGTTTATAAATAATTTTATTTTGTTATGATTCTCAGCTATATGCTGTGAAAGGAAAAAAGAAGAGCTCTGTGGCTAGTCCTCCATCTAAACACTGACTTTACAAAAAGGAATGACTGAGCATCCAAATGTAGCCTATGAACTACCTTGGAGCATTTAAGAGTGCATTGTGGAAGATTTATATTTTAAGAAGGAAATAAGAAAAAATAAATTTGTAAACTGAAGTCATAAAAGCTTACTATAAACAATGCAAACAAAAGCAGTAGTTGCCTGTGCCTCTCAAAGGCTTTTAAAGATAGTGTATTAAGTCTAAGTAAAGCAGGCAAATAAGCTGCTATGCTCTACACGTCTTGGTATTTTACCAAATGATAATAAAATAAAATACTGCACTTGTAAAACTCATGCTTCAGTAAAAAGGGTGCCAAAAATTTATTCTCTGCAAGTAGCTAAGTTACACTTTATAAAGATATCCTGAAAGGTTACAGGGAGCCTTCCAAATGGGGAATGCCTTCCTGCTTTGAGGTAAAAGATGGAAAAGTACCTTCCAAGACAAAACTGTATTTTGTCTCTAATAACAAGGAAAAACTAGAAACTATTTGAAGTCTGCCGTTTAGACAGTTTTAAAATAGAAGTTATTTTTAATAGAAGCTAGCAACTACTTCTGAATTTATGAATAAACTGGTCCTCCAAAGAAGCATTCCACATAAACAGAGGTTTTTTACTATATAAAAGGGCTTAGGAAGTACAATTTTCCTACCAAAAAAAAGAGTAAGTAGCTTTTCATTCAGATCTTGATATCCAGCTGCAGAACATCCATTTGTCATTTGGCTTTCAAATCCAAATTTTGGAAGCTTCTGCCATTATCAGTGAGCAGCTGGGATGACATAAGGACTCCTGCTCCAGGTCTTCCCCACAGCAGCCCTGTTAGGCTATTAGTGCAATCAGGGATGGTGGCGTTTGATTAAGACCACTTCTGAAACTCCTGTTCTCAAGCATTTCCCACAAATACCAATCATATACCTCAAGAACAAGACATCACACAGGCTTTTCCAGCTCTCTGATGCTGCTTTGCAGCTTTTTTTCATGCACATCATATTGTAGCAGTCAGGATATTAAATCTTTTGAAGCAGTTAATCTTTTCACAGCTGAGACTGGATTTCAGGAATAAACACTTGCTGTAATTTTTCAGCCTCTGGGCCATTGTATTTCCAAAAAGCAAGGTCAAACAGCATTTAATAAAAAGAATGCTGTATCAGTTTGGTTCTTTCTTCCAAAAGAGAAGCCCTACAGAGCAAAGCAACAAACTGGACAATGTGGAATATAGCCAGGATCTTCAGCCCTAATTAAGAGGAATCTGAACACAGGAAAGTTTCCTCTCTATTTCCGTCCTGAAGATATATTTGTCCTGCCTTAAATCCTTGTCAGGTCCTTAAGGAAAATTTCTTGGAACAATTTTCTTTTTATTGGAACAACTTATAACTGTAATGGCTGTAAGGTCAATGAAAATATTTGAAGTCTCTTTTTCCTGGTACTTAAAAATATCCAGCAGTCCATACTGCAAACAAGGATGTGTAAATAAATATATGTGTACATGTTAATGTATGTGTACATGTTAGCCACTCTTGCCCCCAACTACTTATTTTCTGCTGCTCTTTTCACTCCATCGCAGCTATTTTCACTGGAGATCTTCCAGTGATGTACCATTAGCTTACTCCCACTGTGGAAATACTCTGGATATTTTTGCAACATAAGAAAACATCACAAAAATCTAATTTGTCTCTCGGTGGATATGAAAAAATATACTTTCAAAAGGAGCATTTTTTCTTCTTATCTCAAACAGTAGCATTTTGTTGAACTGCAGTGACAGCAAATCACCATAAGTAAACAAAGTCCAGCGAGTTATTTGAAGATTCGATTTATGGCAACCTTCTTTGCTGTAACAGGAACACTACATCTTCAGCATAAGCTATCAAGTTCTTTTTTCTGTGAGGCATAAATTAGGCTTTTTCCTCCATTTTATAGCTGGAGAAGTAGCTAATACTGACATCCCATAGTAAACCATAGTGAATAATTGAAGGCAGGTTTTGGCACCACATGGCTCCTTGAGGAGCATGGAAATTTAGCCCACAATGTAGAAATACAACTCAGCTCTTGACAAGTCGATCCTAAGGTTAAACAGCATTGCCTTCCAGGATCTCAGTACTCTCACTGATGTAAATCTGAAGGGGCACTGTCAAGGACCTTTCTAGGCACGCTCAATAAAACCACAACTCAAATATGGGTCAGTACAAGGACAACAAACAGCACAAACAAGAGTACGGCCAATAAACTCAGCTTGGAAAGTCAAGCAGAGAACTTGCTTTGTTGATAAGATGCATTCAATCTGCTTTAACAACTTCTCGCATTCTTTTTTTTTTAATGGAATGCTAGGAAGAATTATGAAGAATTCCCAAACTGATGCACTTTTGTATAGGTCGAGGGGAGTCAGTAGAGCTATGGAAATTCAACCCTCTAGAAATAATTTCATACAGCATCATTAGTGCTTAAGCAGGGAAACAAATGAGCTATCTTTTAACACAGGTGAGCTTCCAAGAATAATCATGAAGGGACCAGTCCCACAAACACATTAATGCGTGTCAAGTAGTTTTCTTGAGCTCCTGTGCCATGCAGAGAAATTTCTGCAGGAAAAGGACCTAATTTGATGCCAGATACACAGAGAAAGTTTGAATGCAATCTGAATCTACTTCGAACCCAGAGGAGATGCCAGGAATGCAGCTCTGTCCTTATAAAACTTCTGTGGGTAAAGATCTTCAATGAGGTTATATCACAGTGAAGTTTTCATTTCACTTTGAGAAGTTTCAAAAGTAAGAGGAAATGGGATGTGTTAACTCAGCTTGAAGGATAACTCTTTCTCCCCATTGACTATATACAGACAGAGCAGACTAAGCCAGAATTCCTAAGGCAGACTCTTGACAGAAAGGTCTGGAAACTGGTGAGTGTCAGATTGTTCCCTGTTTCCCTCCCTCATGCCTAATTTACTGGATTTTGTCTGCAAGAAAGTAATGTGGGGAACTTAAGGGTGACAGTGGGCAGGGGAACATGCTCAGAAATAACATTCTTAATATCTTCTTTTTTGCTGTTACACAAGCTACAGTGCAAGCAGGACAAGGTAGAATAAAAATGTATCCCACCTTCTCCATTTTTAATCACATTCCTATATGTGTTTATCCATTTTAAAATCAGAAAAGCTTGAAATGAGATTTTTTTTCATGAAAACTTAAAAAATAAAAAAAACCCTAAAACAAACCAATGACCCATTTGCTATAGGTTTCTCATCTCTCAATTTTTGAAATTTAAAGCAGTTCCAGCAAGTGCGCTCTGGATTTGCATTTGTAGCTTACAGGGAGTAGGAAGTCCAGTGGAGCAGACACACACTTTCTTCAGGAAAAACAAAACAAGAAAAAAAAACCCAACCCCCAAAAACCCCAAACCTTTTTAAATCCCAATATTCACCAAAACAATCTTCCTCTATCTGCCTAAGCAAATACACTGTGTTCCCTATAAGCAGCATATCATGTAATGTATTGAGGAGACAACATCGGAAGCACCACAGGAGTCTCAGCCTGAGGCATCACAGACCATAGACTGTCTGAGCCATCGTGCAGACCAATAGCCCAACCACAGTTGGGTTCATCATGCTACTGATTTCCAGGCAGCGGGCAGAGATCAGCCCAGGCTGCCAGCATGTGTGTCTGCCACTGCTCCTTGCTTCTGCCTTAGGAAGCTGCATTTAAAAGTATGCATCCCCAGGAGGATCAAACATTTACCAAACAGTAGCTCTAGTGACCCCTGGTCCCTCAAGTCTCTCTGTCACTCTCTGCTTCTCAACCACTAAGGTCTAACAAAGATCCTCCACCTCATTTCACCCATTTTTTTCTCTTCCCACAGACACTATTATAAAGATCAAATAATTTTCCCTTTAGCTATTTTTGTTTTAATTATAACTCCTTTCAACTCTCAAAGGCAATAATCTCTAAACTAAGGGGTTTTGTCAGAATTCCAGGGAGCAATGTTTAGGAAACGACACTGCTTTTTGGTGTAGCTATGATAATAAACTCCATAATGAAAATTGAGTATGGTAATAACATCTTGTTGAATAGGCAAGATGTCAGATTTACAATATGTATTAAATGTATTGCATGTGATCACAGAGAAATTAACATTCCACTGAGATGCTGGAGCTCTGGGCAGGAAGCTATTTACAATGAAATAATGCATTCAATAAAGTTATTTGCTCTCTCTTATAAAAGAATTCCAAGCATATTTTTTTTCTGTGTGTTTTCACAGTTCTCTAAATTGTCGGTATTTACCAATTACTCATAAAATACTGGGATAATACTTATGTATTTCTTCATCCATTTTGCAACTACACCATCTAACTTACATGTCTTGTTATGTAGAATTAGGTGGTCAACTTTCCCCCTCAAGGGAGGGTAATGAGACTGTGAAGCCAACATGAAAAGTGCTGGTTTACGTGGGAAGCTAAGCACCACTGATGTCTCCGTAGAAAGGTTAGTGCCATACACTTGGTAGACCTGATGAATATTGTCCTCCAAACTTTCTGTCTAGTATAACTTGACTCTGGCTTATAAGAAGCCTCTAATTCTGCAAGAACAATCCATTTAAAAGCTCAAATGATAGCTTTCATTTTGCCTCTTCCACTTACAACATTGCGTACTCATCGCTTTAGGTCCCAGGCCATTTTAAAAGATAAGAATTCTGGGTTTTGTGCACTTAATATTGAATGGCTGCTTATATTAATACAGTGAATATAATCACTGTGTATTTCACCTTATTTAAATTCCAGCACAGATCATCAATTACAATGGATGTGGTTAGAACTTAAGTTTAAAAAACCCCACAAGTACATGTTTTTAATAGCTAGATGTACATTATGGTCTCATACTTCATTATTTGAACGAGGATCAACAATGAAATCAACACATGATGGAAAACACTCTTTAAGTGAGAAGGATTTTCCAAACACAACTAAGCGCTGAGATTACTGTCTACAACTGAAACTGTTTTTCTCTTTGACTGTTAAACTGAGCTACCCTCAAGGAGACGCAAAAAAATTGTTTTCTTTTCCTAGGCCAAGAAGAAACCAAGTCACCACTGTATGGATTCTGTTTTCTATTGTTTCTCCTTACAATTGGAACAAGAAATGTCAAAGTACTGACATTTGCTACTGTTAGTTTGCAAAAGAAGCCACCATTAGTTTGAAAACTGAAACCGAGCAAACATAAAATGGACAACAGAGAGAAAAAAAATCTGAGCACAATTTGGGGGAAGGGTTTTTCTTACTGTAAATCTAAGTCAGCCCTGCTTATTCAGATGGTAGGCACCAATCTCAGCTTCTTAGTAAGCATAGATTATAAAGAGAGGAATCACAGAGCGACCATAGGAGACATAACCAACACAAGCAAAGGTCTCCAGAGCAGATCTGCCCCTGTCACTGAATTAGCACAAATCAAGAACTCTTCCATCCCAAACAGCTCGAGCTGAAGTGACACTCAAGTTGAACACCCAGCAATGACTCACACATCGAGAGAAAAGTCATCTCAGGACTCAGGGCACTGTGGTGGAGAAAAAATCAAAAGATTAAACTCAGGGTTGTGAGAGTTCAGCACAATCTCAATGAAACCCAAAATCACATGTGACCCAAATGACCACCACTGCACAAGCACGAGTGCAATCTGAAATGCTGGAATGTGATATATCCCATGTATAACCCCTCTGCATGTCTGTGAATCACTGGTGTGGACCACACCAGGTATTTCACACACACCTGCCTTCTATGACCTCATTGCACCCCCACAGTAAGTGCTCTCCCAAACATGCAATGACAGAGAAATAGGTGAGCACAGCAGAAGCCTCACAAAACCTGTCACACATGTGCTCTTTCTACTGGGCAACTGCTCTCACAGCAGAATGTGGGCACAGCAGAATATGCTGCTTTTCACAGCAGAGTAGCCTGATCTGTTTTTCCAAGTGTAGTTTAAATATTTCATGTTTAACTACTTCCCTGTAAATCTGTGCTATGACAATGAGCGAAGGCAATCTGAACCAAATGGGCAATTTAAGTATCTGCCTGTGAAATATTCCTCCTGCCCCCACCACAGATCCACACTTCACAGAGAGGGAGAGAGATGTTCCAGACTGAGGAAGGAGGGAAGGTTGTCAAGTGAAGATGCATCAGGTCCTGTAGTTTAGCTCCAAGTCTAGGTTTGGAGAATAGCACCCTCCCTGGGGTGTGTTCTGGGGTGTTTCTGTTTGGGTTTGCCTGATGTTTTGTTCTCCAGGGTTCTACTTAAGTGCATGCCTGGAAGCACTTATATTATACTTCTCTGGGGAGTGATTACCTCCTTTCTATCACACACGTATCTGTCACATGAACAACCATCAAGATACAATTTTTCTCTTTTTATGTCTACGTACTTTTTTTTTTTTTTTGGTCTGCCTGCTCCCTGCCCTGTTTGTTTTGTTTTGGTTATTTTTCCTTTCTCTTCCTTGCTGCTCTGCATCTTTATCCTTCCATTCCTGCCTTTTCTGTCTTGCCTATTTTGACCGCAATCAGTACGTTTATCACAATGGGAGCACTAATACAAGTATTAATAATATCCTGCTGTTAGCAAGAGAGACTGCAATCACTTTTTTGAGGACAAAGCAGCCTGACCTTAGGGAGCATATACAATACTTAGGATAATTACAAAAGTCATATTCCCTTTGGCGGCCTATTTTTATTACATATTTCGTATCAGCCACAGGAGGCCCTGGGGCTACAATTTTGTTTGTCTGGAGTCTCTGAGCTAGACGACGTGCTCGGGAAAGTCAGTTCATATTTAACCCTATATTCCGTAGATGAAAACCACAATGCAATGCACCTGGATTTCATTATCGATCAAACCACCAAGGAGGGCACTTATCATAAAGCTCTTGGCTTGCCAGTTTTAAAATCCTCCAAACTGCTTTGATGTGAACATCAAAAACTTCAGGACTACGTGAACACCCATTTGCCAGACCTCATCCTTTAATTGTAGCATGTTCTACCTCAGTGCACCACTCACAGCAATTATGCAATGTTCTGAGAGATCATTAACTGTAATGGTTCTGTGGCTGTACAGAGGAGATGCTGCACAGTAAACCCACAGCAGCACGGTGTTCTGCTGCAGGAGGCTTTGCTCCAGCCAGTAGCATCCACATCTGCTGAGATCAGAAGTGTCCCTAACCTCAGTGAAGTTCACTAAGAAGATCCTTAGCCTTAGCACCTGAGACAGCAAAGTGACCCAGGAAGACATGTCCACATAAATGTGGCATGGAAACCTATAGACACGTGTGTGGTATCAGTGTTACTCTTATCTGGCAGATATTCACAATGCATCTCAGTAACTGTGAGCAATCTGTTCCCCTGGCAAAGACAGCAAAGGAAGTTGAATCAAATTAAGGACTGACTGTCATCAGAACCATGATGCTTAAAAGTGCTACTTTAAAAGCAATAGTGAGAAAAAAAATTATAGGAAAGATGGGAAAAATGTCTTAGCATCATTGTGCATATCCTGTTTGGTAAAAAAGTAGTGTACTGAAGCAAAAATTTGTTTATTCATATGCCTGACAGTCCACCTGTGATGACTATTTTCAGGAAGATGTTTTAAATGTATATATAAAATAGACAACAAAACATTTTTAGCTAGGAGAACACTTATGTTTGTTGCATCTCTTTATATACTCTGTGCTAAGGAACGTACTAGTACAATTACTACCAGAGAGAGTGCTCAGAGTAGCTCTCCATGGATGTGCCATGTTACAGAGCTGCTGAACGTATCACTTTCATGATGATGGTCTGGTATGGAGTTCAAAAGGCCCTAAACTATATACATATTTACAGGCTTCTTCCTAGGATGAATAAATTATTATGTTCTGACACATCTCATTTTCAATCCAATCACCAAGCAGCATTGCTGCAGCTCTTTCCACTAGTGCTCACAGTCTACATGGGCATGTTTCAGACGCTGATGTATCTGCATCAGCATCACCTGAATGATGAAAAGAGATAGCAGCTTGTGGCAACTCATCACTGAGCTATGTGCAAAGAAGGGCTGTTAGTTTAGTGGATTGTAAAGAAACTCCTTTGGCAGATGTGGAACTACAGCTGTTGTGTAGGTTGAGTTTTCTAAAACCAAAACAAAATTTGAAGTCATATCCTCTCTTAAATTTTCTGCAAAATTCCACCATGGAGTGCATTTCCCTGCAAGATAACTGGAGATTAAGCAGTACTTTTCTCTAATCATACACATTTCTTGGGTTTACTGTTGTATCAATTGGGGCTCTTTCAATTCAACTAAAACTGAAACAGTCAGCAAAACTCTAGAGAGGAAATAAAACAGCAATAATAAAAAGTAAATCTCTAAAATGAATAGTCAGAAGATAAGATGAAAAAACGTCATCCTTGCTTACTCCAGCTGAGAGTTGCAAAATTTTATACAGCAATTCTTTTTTCCTGTTGGAAAGCTCTGCAACATGCTCATCAAGTATCTGGGAACCATGAACTGATATGGTCCCCAAGGGCGTATTAGCGAAAGTGCTGCTTTTTGTGAAACAGTTACAATCCAACTTACTTGCAATTACTTTTATCTTTTAAGAATGTGCAAAATGATACAGTCTATAAATATAGTAGGTTTCACCAGCAATATCAGCATTCAAGAAAGTAAAAAGAAATGCTTTTTGAGGCATGTGATCTCTGGTTAGCATCAGAATTAAGTAGTGTGTAAGTATACACTCATTCTCTTCTTCAGTGCATTTAAAATGTCTGTCTGTTAGGAAGTGTAGAACAATTTCTCACAGCAAAATTTAAAACCTGAAGTGTAGGGAGGGCCTCTGTAAAATACCTGTAGCTGCTAATTATCAGATGAAGAAGCTGACAACTTATACTGAAACATATTCATCCCACTTAAAAGAAAACATATTCATCCCATTTTAAAAGACCTTTTGCTTGTGAAATGCTGCCACAAGAAAGTTACTGATTAAGTTTTAAGCCAAGATTTAAGCCCAATGACATAGGCCTTATTTGCAGATATAACCTGCAAAGATTTGCTTCACCTTTACAAAGATTTTATCATCATTTGACAGGACTATTCTGCCAAGCGCTGTTATTCTAAACCTCCTACTCCCTGCTGGTCCCGCAGAAGGGAGAAGCAGGAGCAGCCCACATCACTGCACACACAGGGTGTGATATGTTCCTTGAGGAACTTGCACACTTCACTTTCAGCAAAAAATGCAGGAAGGGGAGCATTTTCACTGTGATGTCAGAGAAAGATGGATAATTTCTCTCACCAGGTTAATAGTCTATTAGTTTAAAAAATTCCGTTTCATCGACTAATCTAGTCAATTCTATTTGCAAGTTGAGAGGGAATTAGACTGTTAGTTTCAGCTGAATAAGAGAATAAAACCCCTTCCCTTTGCCCAAGAAGGCAATGGCTAAAGTTTTCTTCCAGGCTACACAGATCCAGGTTGAAATTTATAAAAATTTTATTTTAAAAATCCTGAAAAGGGGCAAACCCTTTTTTTTTTTCTTCAAGTCGATTTACAATATTTAAGTGTCTAGTAGACAAAGAGATTTGCACAGTCAGGGGATACAAATATTCTCATTTTCCCATCTGTTTCATGCTTGAATCTACAACTGGTGATGGGCCAACAGCTTCCCACTAGCAAATGTTTCTGTTAAGTCTTTGTATCATCTTTTGAATTATTTTCACTGCGCTCTCTGAATTCTAACTGAAAATAATATTCAGCTATCCTAATACACATCAGTTAATTAGGTGATCAAGTTTTGCTCTTCTTAAAAAGGAAGCAACTCTAATTAATAAATGTACCAGATTAGTTGTTAAGGCTCCTGAACTTGGATGTGATATAACCACTATTGTCCCCTTATGGGAACGCAGCTACAAGATCAGGATGAAGCAAGGGGATGTCTATTCCAGATGCTTCTTTTCCTTCTACACCACAGGAACAATGTCCGGTAGCATTGTTTAAAATGAAAATGAATGAAGGACAGCTGCTAAGACATACAAACCGAATTGTCACATGCAAGTGACAACAAACAGAAGCGCTGAGGAAAACTGCAGCAACATTCACGTAGTTTAACATGCCAACAAATTGTTTAAAAGTCTATCTGAGTGTGACACAGATTAACATCACACTCAAATAGGAGGAGAAGACAGCAATGTGACTGGGGCCTCATAGTCTCATGCTGCCCAAATTTCATCAAGTTTGATGAATTTTCCATACAGTAGGAATTCAAAGTCTCATTGGCCTGTTACATTATCAACAGACCTGCAGAACTTATTCTCTGTACCTACATGATGAGGCCACTGGTACTGGACACTTTGTGGAGTTACACACAAAAGTTCAAATGAAATTTGCACTGAAAATATATCATACAAGCACTCACTGCTTTTTGCACGTGTTCCTCTGCACTCTTATGAAAATAAATATAGAAAACATCTAAGAAAAATACGAATCAAACTAAGCCAAGGGCCAGGCTGCACAGATTCAGAAAGGAAAAATACATCTTATTGTGTACAAGGTTGCTATGATCACAGGGAAAAATGCCAATATATTCTCAGTGCTTGGCCCCACTTTTGGCTTGGCCCTACATTTGGCTTATCTTTATTCATGAGTAAATCTGGTTAAAAATCATTTTCAAGAAATATTTTTTGTGATGAAAAGATGCTATTTTTATTAAAGTGCTCTGCAGACATGCAGATTTTCATGAAAAATTCCATCAGGAGGAATAAGAGGATGAAATTGCTTTCAGTCAAGAATTTATTCTTTGGAAAACTAATTTTTCTCAGGAATTTTGACATCTGACTTCAAATGTATATATTTTTTATTTAACTAATTGCACAGCAGATCATTAGTAGCAGCGTATGTTGCCTTATGCCTGATGTGTTGTGACACAAGATAAATTTTGTGCCAGTTTGTTTGATTTCTACACAAAAGGTACTTTGACCTAGAACACAAATCCGGTGTATGCTAATAGTAAATAGCAGATGACATTAACTATCCTCTTAAACTATCTCTAACAATGTATATAAATGACTATATTATTCACAACTATAGTCATTACGAAATATTGTGAGAAAACTGTATAGGAAGATAAAATATGAGATTTTGTAAGGATCAATATAGAACACTAAAATCAAGTTTCTTAGAAACCTGGAGTAAAAGATCCCTAAAACCACAGCTGAGTTTCTATCCAGCTGAAGTCTTTTAAATGTTTGCAGTCATTCTTGATGTGAAGACTGAATCCTAAAGTACCTTAATGTCCTACAGGACAAAACCCACCCCAAGGTACTGCAGGATTAGTCAATACTTGCAAGTTTCCTGTCATCTTGTTAAGAGCCTCAACATGTTAACAAATCTTAAATTAATATGTGTTCCACCAAGGTTAATCTCACACGCCATCTGAAAGCACACCTTGTGACCAGGAGCAACAGAGATGCTGCTTTTCCCCTCAGGTTCACCATCATGGGTGGGTGTTGCTGCTGGTTCGTGATCATAGAATCACAGAATCAGCTAGGTTGGAAAAGACCTTTAAGATCATCACGTCCAATCTTTAGATAGATAGAGAGTGGCACACCTCAAAAGGCAAATACAGCAACACACAGCAGCACAGGCATGCCCTCCATGCAGAGCTGCTCTGCTGAGCTGTATGCCTCCATTTCAGAGATGCTGTCCTGGTCTTATGCATATAGACATCATGGAAGAGAGCTCACAGGGTGGAGAATGGAGCCCTCCTCACCAGACCCTAAAGGTTAGACCTTGAAAACACATGAATAAATAGAAATGGATTTTTTTTCTTTGTTAAAGCAGGTCTGGGCAGTGTTCATAGATACAGAAAATGTTTGAAAACATGAACCAAGACAATCTAGTGTGTAGTGCAGTGATTTGGAAATGCTCATTCACAATCTATGCTGGTTTGGGATGGTGAATACCTCTTCGGGTTGTGCAGAGGGAGAGCTGTGAGGGGGAGGGAAGGCTCAGCAGAACAAGAGCCCAAAGGTCAGAAATACCTCAGCAAGGATGAAAGAAAGTACAAGTAGGACTTGGCAGCTGGATGGAGTCCTGTTTTCTTTTCACGGTGGCCCACAGGAGCCAGTGGAAGCTGTGAAGTCCTTGTCCATTACACACAAAGCAGACCCAATTTGCTCAGATAGATTTGGGGACATGCAGTAACTAACAGGATGGTCATGTGCACACTGCTTTATGCAGCTCCTACTATGGCTTTTTCCTTCAGTAAAGGAAAAAAGCACAACCTTGTTCATCCCAGTGCTCTGCTCCCAAACCAGAGATGTGCTGCATGTCCAACCAAGTACTCTCCTTCCCTGCAAAACCTACACACTGCCTCTCTCCACAAAGTGCTGCGTGCTGCTGCATGCTGGCCATAAGCAAGTGCTGCCTCACCTTCACTAGGAGAGGAGAGAGAAGGTCAGGGAAGCAGGGAAGGGTGGTCTCCAGTCCCCACAGAGCCTTTTACATGATCAGTAAGGATGCTACTGTTGCTGAGAAATGGGCAGTAGCATGACACTTTCCCAGCTGTCTGTGGCTGCCAGAGGGCATGAACCAGCTCCAAGCATGTGAGTGAGGGACAATACTGCTGCACGTTGTGTCTGCAGCAATCTGGTACTTACGCCAAACAGAAAGCACTCTTGGAAGAAATGGATGATCTCTGAAACACTTTTCACAAGCGTTAATGTGCTTTACCGTATTTTTGGTATCTAAGTGGCTCCCTGCCACACATAGGCATACACACACAGGGCAGAGAGAGCACAGGCGCCTCCACAGAGCTCCTCACAAGAGGCAGCTTTCATAAATGAAACATCTCATCTGTGGGGATAGGACTAATCAGAGGACATCTGTAAAGGGATGCATGTGTGCTCATACGTTGTGTATATTTCTCCAAAAGTACCTCTACTGTCAACTGTTCAGGTCAGTTGTCATCATTATAACAGTTTTAAAATTATTCTGAGAAACAGATGATGTTTCTCAAATGCAGAGCTGAAAAATGGAAACTGATGGTTGGATTCATCTTGCTTAAATTGGGAGGTCTCTGCCGAAATCTTCCCCAGAGCTGGTGGCTGAAGAACTTACGTATTCTGAGAGAATGATTCATCTACCTAAAAGTAAATGTCTTCCTGGTGGCATGAATCCCATTGATCTCACTGTTTATGCTGCTGCAACCGACGCAGCTATAGCTCCAAGGCACTCCTAGGCATCCAGGTCAGAGGAAGCCTCTCTTACTGTATCAGTGACTGATGGCCAGGATACCGCAATCAAAACCACACGCATCCTCTCCAGCCATGCCTTTGAGCTGAGACTTTTGCAGCAAGTTACTATAACCTTTCACTTGTTAGGGGAGATGCTGGTCACCAGAGGGATATGACCACGTTACCGGTACCCTGGTGTGGGGGGTGTCAGCAGTGCTGGGTGCTATTAGCACAGAGCAGGGGGTAGACAAACACATGCCACAGCTGCTGTCTCCACGACTTACACCAACACGTGTGTGCCCCCGTGCTTCCCTGGGGTGGTGTGGTGCCTTCCCCACGGGCAGCGAGCCCCGGTCCACGGCCACACTTGTGGCCGATCCTCTGGTCCATGTCCACGCGTGTGCCCCGATCCCTCAGTCCGCGGCCATGCGCGTTCCCCGATCCTCCCCGGTCCATGGCCACGCGTGTGTCCCAATCTCCGAATGACGGCCACGCGTGTGCCTGGATCCCCCGGCCCGCGGCCACATATGTGTCCCGATCCCTCGGTCCATGCCCAAGCGTGTGCCCCGCGGCTTTCCCGTTGCGCCCTCGCCCTCCGCGGCCACGGCGCTCACCTGAAGCAGGTGGTGAGCTCGCCCGTGGGTTTCAGGCAGGGGTACCGGGTGGTGGCGATTTTGTTCTCGGAGCAAACCTCCCTGCAAGCCGGGAAGTCGGATTATTAAAAAAGAAAAAAGGGGGAGAAAAAAGGAAAAGGTGATGGATGGGGAAAACGCGCAGGATCGGGAGCGAGGGGTCCGCGGCTGGGGACACTCA
>NW_009917781.1:31841-45516 GCF_000696875.1 Nestor notabilis | reverse complement strand
CTTAGTTGCTGGCTGGGCTTAAACCACAACACCCAGCAAAAAGATAAAGAAAAGGCAGCGGTTTTTCCATATACTGTATAATTTCTATAGGGTCTTTTCCGCAAATCTTAAAAATCTTTTCTACCTGGCTTTTGAGTTTCATGTGGCTTAAAATCAGATACAGAGAAACTATCAACTGCTGTTTCTGTAAGTACAGACAAATCCCTAATACGTTCTGTCTTTAGGACCATTATTCTCTCTGATAAGAGAATAGTACCTTTAGAACTGAATGGGTTAAAGCAAGTGTTTGCATCACTTGTAGAGCTCCATGAGGGAAAAGCATGCATATCAGTTTTGCTACATTTTACTCACAATTTCTGTGTTGTCTTCATCATATCAGGATTAGTTCTTCTTGAATTAGGAATAAAAAATGAAGGTGGATTTTGACAGATCATAAATATTGTTTATGATCAGGCAGCTTCATTAATTCCATAATTAATGGGACGCAGAAGGCAGTTCAGGTAATTTACACTAGCCTACCAGGTGACACAGTAAGAGAGAGAAAATCACCCATCTATTTTATAAAACCTACCTCTTTTGTCTTACAGTGGCATCATGAGACCAGGACTGAATGCAATTTTGGGACCCACTGGTAGTGGTAAAACGTCGTAAGTTCCCTCTTTGCCCTACTCAGAAATTACACCAAGGAGAAAATGACTCTAGACATATTTAGCAGTAACAGACAATACTTTGAGGGAAAGATTTTGTTTTCATTTAGGTCTGTGCAAATCTCTCTGGTTTCTGAAAAATACCTCAATTCAAAAAAGACAATCACCTTACATGACACAGATGTAATTCAGTTTTAGTCCACGCTTTCTTAATATACAATCCTTACATATCACTCTCGGTTATGCTATACCACAAATGCACTATGAAGTTGCACAGATCTCCTTTCCTTAGGAAACCAGGACAAGAGAAACTCAGCCCTTGAAAGTGGCTGGGGATTTTTCTAAATAGCAAAAAACACCCCATGGGATATTTTTATATAGCTTTTTGTTTCATGAACTGGGTTTGTGGTTCAGAGAGCTTACTTCGTGCATACTCATCCGACAAAGAAACCGACTTTCCTCCTAGTCTGCTCGACATTTTGGCGGCAAGGAAGGATCCCCATGGGCTTTCTGGTGACATTTTGATCAATGGAGCTCCTCAGCCTGCCAACTTTAAATGTACCTCTGGATACGTAGTACAGGTAAGTATTTCTTAGCACTCTACGGATTTTACTGTCCTCTTCTGACTGCAGTTGTAAGAAGTTGCTGCTGTGTTCCAAGTACATTGCCTTGAACCAAGAATCGAGGCTGGTGCAGTAGCAACTCTTTACACATCCACCCTCGCTGGAAAAGATACTTCACTTTGTATTTGAGTCTCTTTCTTTAATTCTGTAAGTCAACAAGAGTAGATGCTTTGGATCCCTTCTTGTTCTCCATTTGGGGAACAGCCATAGGCTAAAAATATGCATGGGGTATTTTCTAAGTATTGTGCTTTCTGGTAATATACAGCTTGTACCTCTGCATGCCCAGGGACAATGCCACTAAGTCCCATTCTGAGAACAACTTTGTTGTGCCAGGGTGGGCTGGGAAGAAAGACATGTAAAGGACAAAAGGAGGGAAATTGTATCTGTCTCTTAATTTCTTCCCATCCCTGCTACCTGTACTTAGCAGCATGCTTGCAGTTTATCAAGACCTGAAGACATGCATCTGTGAAAGCCCCTTAGAAAAGTACAGTCAGCATGTTAAAGAAAGGCAGTCTATCAAAGCACACATAACTCTCTGAACTTTCTACATCTGACAGATCTCTTTTGCAAGAGACAAGCAGCTAATACTGAAAAAAACCTACTCTCCTTCCTCCTTTGCTGAAACAAGCTTGGAAAACCTTCACCCTACCCCCTGTGGACCCAACCTCTCTTTTCCTTAGGTCCCTTTAGCCCTTCAATATCTCACTCAACACCTCCAAAAATCTGAGTAAGGTAAGAAGAGGTGAGGGATAGTTTTGAATACGTTGCTATTTATGCATTTTGGTATCATGCATGATGGAGGATGTTCCTGTACTGCGTTGTTTTATGAATATAGGCAAATACAATCACATGCATGAAATCAACTCTCTGCCGTGACACAGACATTGAAGATGCACCTTACTGCATGTCCTGGCAGTTGCTACTACCCCTTACCTTGCAGGGACAACATAAAGCACAGGTAGATGCAGTATTCAGAGGAACAAAATAGCAATTGCTTAGTGACCACCAAGTAGCTACTTTTTGTTTTGTTTTGTTTTTTACATGAAGGATGATGTGGTGATGGGAACCCTGACTGTAAGAGAAAATTTGAAGTTCTCAGCAGCACTCCGTTTGCCAAAGTCAGTGAAGGAACATGAAAAAAATGAACGAGTGAATCAGATCATCAAGGAACTGGGCTTGAGTAAAGTGGCAGATTCCAAGGTAAGGTGTGTAAATATGGTGCTTAAATCATGAACAAATCATAGAATCACAGAATGGTTTGGGTTGGACAGACCTTAAAGCTCACCTAATTCCAACCCCCTGCCATGGGCAGAGACACCTTCCACTAGACCAGGTTGGTCAAAACCCCATTCAACCTGGTCTTGAATATTGCCAGGGATGGGGCAGCCACAGCGTCTCTGGGCAACCTGTGCCAGTGTCTCACCAACCTCACAGTAAAGAACTTCTTCCCACTATCTAATCTAAATCTCCCCTCTTTCAGTTTAGAGCCATTTCCCCTTGTCCTATCACTACCTGCCCTTGTAAAAGGTCACTCTCCAGCTTCCTTGTAGGCCTTCTTTAGATATTGGAAGGTTGCTCTAAGGTTTCCCTAGATATTAAATGATTTCTTTAATTAACCAAATCACTCATCTTGACAGATAAAAAAGAGTAAAATTAAACAGACTATTTCAGTAATACAATAACATTTCTGTATGGCAATCTGTATAGACACTGCTGTAATACTGACTGACATATGCTGTTACACTGAGGGGGAGGGAAAGGTAGTCTGTTGCTGGAGAAAAAAGAGAACACCTCAAGTAATACTGATGTTAGAACTGGCCTGTGTGAAGTAACATCTACATCTGCACTGAGAGTAGGGTCAAAATTTCTTACAACTCTTCCCAAAAGCTGCCATATCAGTCACATACTGTTCACTCAAGTATTTGTTGTCAGGCCAAAAAAGACAAGTTTCTTGTTTTGTGGCAGGTTGGCACGCAGTTCACTCGTGGGGTGTCTGGAGGAGAGCGCAAAAGGACCAGTATTGGGATGGAGCTCATCATAGATCCTGACATCTTGTTTTTGGATGAGCCAACTACAGGACTTGATGCCAGCACTGCTAATGCTGTTCTACTGCTACTGAAAAGGTGATGGCCTTGGAAACATTTTCCTGTTTTCACCACTCACTCTGCTATGTTTCAGTTGTATTTGATTTAAATCACAGTTAGAATAGGCAAACAGGGAAATCAGACATGTAATTGTTTACCAGCGAGCCAAGGCTGCAAAAGGGTTAGGAAAAAGGATGTATGAATTCTCTCACTCCAAAGCAGCTGCTCACAGCAGTGCACAAAACAACTTGCACAAAGCATGTGCATGCCAGGACTAAAATTCGTTCGTGATAGCTGTCACAGGCAGCTTCCTTTTTATTTTCATGTCTGCCTGGGCCAGAAAAGTGATTAAAATACCTGTTGTCTGGTAAAGTGATCAATTTTAATATGGACAGTAGTTAGAACACAGCTGGCTGGTTTGCCATAAGCAAAATCTCAGGTCTATCTTTGGCAAAACAAGCACAACACGTTTTTCGTTTGCAAATTTTACATAGTTTTGCATTTACTACAAGCAAAGAAGACTCAGATGCCTTTCTTCAGAGCTTTCTGCTTGCATCAAAATCTTCCCAGGACCTTAGCCTCCAACAGCATTCCCAATGAGAGGGAGCTTTCTCACACAGGCTCTACAAATACGTCCCAAATATTTTCTTTTCCTTTCCTTCCCCCCCCTCCCCAGTCCGCCAAGTTAATCAAATTTAACTGTGGCTTAACTGAACTTGCAAATTCTCTTATCTAAAGGCTGAATCAACTTACAAAGCTAACATCTCCTGTTGTTCTTCACATTCAGGATGGCAAAACAAGGAAAAACAGTAATCTTCTCCATCCACCAGCCTCGGTACTCCATATTCCGACTGTTTGACAACCTGACGCTGCTGGCCGCAGGGAGAGTGCTGTACCACGGACCCACTCAGCATGCCATGGAGTACTTCCAGTCTGTTGGTGAGCACAACTCACAGCAGGGCAAACTGCAGCAGCATCTTTAGTTTGCACTAACTTGAATGAAATGCTAACAGTACTTGATCAGAATTGAACATAGTGTGTATTAGCAAGCCCAGGATTTTAACAGGCTAAGTATATCTCCTGTTGTTTCACCTCTGGATCCATATGTGGGTTTGGATGATCGGGCTGACTCTAATCAACTGTTCCTGAGCTTATCTTAATCAGACAAAGCACAGGCTAGAGCTGAGAAGGGCACTTTGCCAGCTGTCATCTTACTTTCACTGGCAGAGCTGTCCGGCAGTGCCATTCATCTCTTGGGTTAGCACAGATGTTTTGAAGCCTGCAGTGCTTGTAGTGCAGGCTGCTCAATGGGCACAGTGGTGTGGCTGTGAACTGTCCATCTGTGCTTGCAGCCCAGAAAGCCAGCATATGCTGGGCTGCATTAACAGGAGGTGATCAGCAGGTTGAGGGAGGTGATCCTGCCCCTCTACTCTGCTCTGGTGAGACCCCACCTGCAGTACTGCATCCAGCTCTGGGGCCCCCAGCATAAGAGGGTTGTGGACCTGCTGGAGTGACTCCAGAGGAGGGCCACAAAGATGCTCCAAGGGGTGGGGCACCTCTCCTGTGAAAACAGGTTGAGAGAGTTGCGCTTCTTGAGCGTGTAGAATAGAAGGCTCAGGGGAGACTTTACAGCAGCCTTCCAGTTCCTGAAGGAGACCTACAAGAATGCTGGACTTTTTGTAAGAGTAAGTAGTGATAGGACAAGGCATAATGGGTTTAAACTGAAAGAGGGTATATTTAGATTAGGTATCGGGAAGAAATTCTTCACTATGAGGGTGGTGAGACACTGGAACGGGTTGCCCAAGGAAGCTGTGGCTGCCCCATCCCTGGCAGTGTTCAAGGCAAGGTTGGATGGGGCTTTGGGCAACCTGGTCTAGTGGAAGATTGGGTTCCAATCCGTGGCACGGCGTTGGAATTAGATGAGCTTTAAGGTCTTTCCAAACCAAACCATTCTATGATACTATGATAGCCATGCACAGCATTCTGCCAGTCACACAACCACTGCTTAAAGCTTCTAATGCTGTCACCACAGGCTACGAGTGTGAGCCATACAACAACCCTGCTGACTTTTTCCTGGACATCATTAATGGAGACTCCACTGCAGTGGCAATGAGCAAAACTAGTGAAACTGACACAGGTATGAAACACAGAGCTGAATGAAACTGTCATAACGTGTGTTTTGCCAGAAGGCGTCTGGCGCAACACAAATAAATCACTTGCAGGTGTCAACCAGTAACCATGTTGTACAAGCTTGTTGTACAAGGTTGTTTGTATGCATGAGACTATCACATACTGATGATCCATGGTGCTTTGTAGGAAAAAAAACCCCACAGTACTCCTAAATCCCTTTTGTTTATACATGAAAAGTAATTAACATCCCCAAAATAAGTACCAAATTCACACACTACTATATAAAATATTCCTGCCTACGTGAGAATAGTTTGCCTGTCATAAATAGGTATTTAGTAGTTTATCATTGTTATCCATTTCTTCACAAACTGACCTGTATACTTTTGTGTCGCACTCAAATGACAAGATGTTAAAGGTGAAAGAATATCTTTCTGTGTTGAAGGTATAACACGTGGGAAAATAAACTATTTTGTTACCTCTCAACACAGAGAAAGATCTTCTTTCATCTTTGAGGCAAAAGAACTGACGTCCTGCAGAAGGAGAGACAATAAACCAGGGCAGTTTTTCCAGTTAAGGAAATGGAATTTGATAATTTGATGTGGTTATGACTTGCAATTTTTACCTAATGGAATAGTTTATCTGTTATGAAATTACTGTTTTCCTTCCTCTGAGTAGGGTGGGAAGGGAAGGTAGAGATAGGGGACCAGTGTTCTCGTGATGCTTCGCTGAAGTTGTGGTAAGGCAGAAATGATCCCCAAACTAACAAAGCAAATCTCACCTATGGCCAGTAGCATGCTTTTTCATCCTGTCTGTTGCTACTCATTAACAGCACACTCCTTTCACATGAATTGAAAGGGAAATGAAATAATGAATACCCTCTGTGCCCAAACAGAGTTTCACTATAACTTTACCAAAGAAGCAACATTTTACAAAAATGCTGACTGTGTTCAGGGTCTGACTAATATTATAGCTGGCAACACGTGTTGTGTTTGTCATTGGAAAAACACACACTGGACTACAGCTGAGAAAAAAAGGAGTCCAGCTGAAATTTCATGGAGATTTGACAGACTCAAAGGTTTGTCTTAAGTAAACACATGAGGGATTACCTGGATTTAAAAGCCTGGGAGGCCTAGGATTATCTCATCAGATCTTCAAAACAGATCACTTACAGAAACCCAAGGCGGGGAGGGAAATAACTTCTTGATGAAAAGTCAGACTGTTGCCAGTTTGAAGCTTCACTGGGAGGCAAGGGTTTACCTAGAATAGTCTGCTGTGAAGCTGCTGCCTGTGGGATAGATTGCACAGACAAACACAGAGGTTTGGTCTTACTTATAGCGACTCTTCTGAACTGCATGCTATGAGACTGAGTGCAATGAATCGCTGCAACTAAATGTACATATTAATTCTTCTGCTTTGTTAGTAACTCTCCACCCCAACATAACTCTCCTGTCTTAGCTCCTAAACAATCTTCCCATCCCTTACTGAAACAGTTGTATTTCTTTTTAATTTTTTTCAGCAGAGAGCACTAAAGAACACACTGAATATGATAAAACCTTGGCTGAGAAGTTAGCAGAAGAATACTTCAACTCTGCCTATTACCAAGAAACACAAGCTGTATTAGAGAGTATTTCTTTGGGAAATAAAAAGAAAACAAAAGCAGTTTTCCAGCAAATCACATATGCCAATTCCTTCCTTCATCAGCTGAAATGGGTGTCCAAGCGCACATTTAAAAACCTGGTAGGAAACCCTCAAGCTTCCATAGCTCAGGTAACACTATTTGTATATACCGTTTTGTGATATACATTGCATTTATTCCACTCCTGTGTTAGATAAGTCATTGGGACTTTTTTGCTTCTTGATACTTTAACTGCAGTAAGATCTGAAAGAAGAGTTTTCAAGGTCTAGAAATCTGATTCACTAGATGTCCTGACTGCTTCCAAATGAGCAGCATGAGGGTCTGTTCAGTAACTAAGTTTGAACTACTGAAAGACTTTGGGAGGCAAGATCTTGTCCAGCAGGGTATTCTGCTGCTCCCAGCCAGGAATGGATTATGTCCCAAGCAGTTTCACACGTTTACTCAAGAACATTCTTCAGACTCGATTCTAATTGTCCAGGCCTGGCACTGCGGGGTTTGGCCTCAGATTTTCTTCCCTGCCAGGGAAAGTTAACAGACTACACTTGGATACTTAACAGAACTTCAGCTCGGAATATGAGTGTCATTTGGTCATTTCACTGTTCCTAATGGCAGTGATGTCTTTTGGAGAAGATGTGATGAAGACGTCAATAGGGTCTAACACCTGCCAGAGAAGATGAGCATGCTCTACATGAATGGCCCTGTTAGTGCTGCTTTTTCAGAAGAATCAGCACCAAAAATGTTGATTTCTTCAAAGCTGCACATTGCCTTCAAAAATAATGCCTGGCTGCAGAATGACTAATCCTCAGGAATCCCCTAAGTCATGGGCCAAACTTTGCAGTCCCAGCACCATCAAAATTCCTACTGCAATTCTCAGCAATTCTAGAAGACCCAATAGAAAAATTGATCCCAAGACAGGGGTATAAATTATCTTCATCATGGTTTATACAATGATTGAACAAATTCTCAGTGTGGAGAGGAAACGACTCCAGAATGCCCGAGGTTAAAAGGTTTTGAGTATGTGTGTGTGCCTGTATGTTGATGCTATGGAGATCCTTAATAATTGCATTGTAAAATCTTGACCTTGTGACAAGAATTAGATTCTCAAGGATCTCCTAATTCCCCAGGGTTAATGATCCTGATTTGTTTCTCACAATCTCTTCTATCTCCCCTCCCTCATTAGAGATGGATTTTACAAGCATTCTTTTTACATGGTTCATTAAGCCTTCTTTCATTAATCTGCTCCAAATTGGTCTTGATATGATCCCTGTTTTCCACTGCAATTGGCTTAGGAGCCAAATAATCTCTGACATTTGTTCCTTTCGGCAGGATCTTAGCCATAGCGTACCATGGATCAAGGGGTTTATGGTGTTAGGTTTCATGCATTGCTCATGCTTAAAAATGACAGAACTGCCTGATACCATCAGTTTTGCTGAGATTTTTGTCATTTGCATTTAGTATTATGAAAGTGTGATGTACATTTCAGACATCCTTGAGGAAGCTGGTGTCTTTGCTATTTAAATGGTGTGACAGACTGCAAATACCAGTACACCTATAGCCTGATCATAGTATCTTGCTCATGTTAAAAACAATCCCATGAAGAAGATGTGTGATAGAGCCCAGTGATTACACACTGTGGAGCATGAAAATAAACTGTCATCCCCAGCCCAGCAGTCAGGAAAGACTGCTTTTGGTTATTGGTTGCCAAGATCATAGTAGCATTGAGATGACTCCAGAAACGCCTGCAGAAATACTGCACTGAAGAGCCAGGGTCAACCCTTGAGCTGAAGCAACCCTTGTCACTGACAGCAGATGGGGAGTCCTAAGGAGGACGAATGATGGAGAGGATAAGCAGGGAGAGAGGAGTGCTGTTGGAATACATCAGCAATTAACTTACTTAATCATGACATCCAAGAATGGCTGAAACAGTGGGGGAGGAAAGAGGCATGGCTGAGGTTCCCCAGATGTCATGAGGGGTTCCTCAGGGGAAAGGTGCTATTCCCTATTTCTAACCTGTCCCACCAAGCCCCTGCTATCATCCTCCTCGCATGGCTGGTGCTAGCTACACTTGCCCACTATGTATTTAAAAAAAAGCCCTTCTGTAGCTTTGAAAGCAATGAGAATAATACTCGTCTTCTTTTCTATTTTACATTTAGCTGTGTGTTACAGCTTTCCTTGGACTGGTTATCGGTGCTATTTTCTTTGGACTTAAAGAGGACTCTACTGGACTACAGAACAGGTTAGTCAGTTTAGGTAACGGATATCCAAATATTTGATAAAGCTCCCTCATCCCTGTGATTGGTAGGATAGCAAACAGCTTGGAGGATGAGAAGGAACCCGTGAGCTCTTTATGAACTATATCTACCTCTTTAAAGCAAATGCTTCCCTTCACATCAGTAGGTAAGGCTAAGCCTACATTAGTGACTTCAAAGTGAGGATGTTCTTCTGCCTTAGGAAGGTCCCTGTAGAACTGAGAGAGGGATGCATTTCTGCCCTGCCATGCTGTAACCTGGACAAGCAGTCCAAATGAAGTGAGTAACACTACTTCTATAGGATGACATTTTTCAGTGCAAGTCAGATTGCTGAAAACACCAAATAGCAAACATCATATTAAAAAGGCTTAATTCAGCATGGCAGCATTTTAACTTCTTTTCTGCAAAGATTTTGCCAAGATAAAAAGATAGATTAAAGATTAAAATGTAGAGACTTGGGTACGTAGCCTGGGTAACTAGTTGCTCTTGCAACTACTTCTGTATACACGCTTGAGTTTATCAGCAACAAGTCAGAAGGTCCATCTTTATTCAGTTATTCTGTCTGTGTATCATTTTGACAGCTGTATGTACATGACCTGAAGAATGGATTTGCAACTAAAGAAAGTTTTGGGTTCTTAGTCTTGGAACACTCCATAGCATTTACTTTAAAATTGCCCAGTTTTAAATTGGATACGAAAGCTTTACATTTTAGTGGAAAAGGTGAAAACAACTTCTCACATTGCTTATTCAGTTCCTCACAGTTTGCATCAGACAAATGCCTCACAGACTGAGAATTTTTAATGTGCCTTTTCCCATGAAATTCTATGTAGGAAGCCACATACTGCCAAGCTCCAGGCACTACGGCTGGATTTACACACACTGCAGCAGAAGCACTACATTTACATCACATCTTTAATAACAGCTTGCTCATTTGCTTTTTCTAGAGTGGGTGCAATGTTCTTTCTGACAACCAACCAGTGTTTCAGCAGCATCTCAGCTATTGAACTCTTTGTTGTGGAAAAAAAGATATTTATGTAAGTAAAACACACAAAAAGGTTATCAGGGACTATTGCTAGAGAGCTTGTTTGTTTGCTCTGCTGTAGCCAATTGTCACGTAAGTACACCTTGTGCAGAGTTTTCAAAAAGTACTTTGTTTTTAGAGCACATTGCATATGTACTCTTTTAGCCTGCTAGTGAGTTGTCTGCAAATCCCCCACATGGTACCTATGATTGCAAACAGCTCAGAGTTTAAAATTATTAACATATGTGGGGAAAAAAATCCCTGAATACTCAATGTAGGTATTGATTAGTAAGTTTGTGACTTGCTAGTGAGGGCAGTAAATATTATCTAACTGGATTCTTTAAAGTAATGCAGATTACACTGTATAGAAAAGGAAAATTATTTAAGCTGTACCCTCTCTCTCTGTTTTGATGACAAGATACATATGTTTACTAAAAATTGTGTACTCAAGTATCCATATTCATTTGCATATGAAGAGGGAACCATGACTATAGTATGTGGCTTACTGGTCATTTGCATTACAGCCTAACCATAAAAGAATTAGTTGTTTTTTCCAGTTTGAGTTAGAATTCATTTGTCTTCAGATGAAAATCTTACAAGTTTTTAGTGATTAAATTTGTAATATGCTGTATATATGTTCCAGACATGAATATATCAGTGGATACTACAGAATATCTGCATATTTCATCTCAAAGCTAATGGCTGATTTAATACCCATGAGGACTATACCAAGCATCATCTTCTCCTGTATAATTTACTTCATGTTAGGCAAGTATGGTCTCCTGCAGACAATAAATCAACAAGGCATTAACATTTTATATATGTGTATGTATACATATATTTATTTATATAGGCAAAAGTACTCCATCAGCATGGCAGTGGTTACTGTGCTTGCTTTTATTATAATACACTGTTTACAGAAAAGACACACTTTCAAAGGTTTAAGTTTCCATGTCTGATTCTGTGATATGTCTCATCTCCACTGTCCTTAGAGGGAAATGTGCCATTACTACATAGGTTTGATTTATTCCTTTTTGTTTATGGCCACCTTAGCTTCCAGTGACTTTTACAAGATACTTTTTCCAGCTCTCTGCTGGAAACAAGTGAAATGCTATACAACTGCTACTCCTGGAAGTGCTCTAGAAATTCCTTCTCTGATAGACAACTTGAAGCCACAGGAAATGGTTCACCTTGGACTGTGTGGAGTACAGTACTGTAATTTCTACCCATTTTGCTATCTCCAGTGCTACTGTGGTTAAAGGCATACTACTTTCATCCTGTCCTCCATTGATAGGGCATGTATATACAGGTTCTCACAAGCCCCACTGCAGTCTTGGGTCTTGGTGCTGTTAGATGATATGTATTCTGTAGACAGGATGCACTACCTAAGTCAGAAGAGTATTCAGGTTATGGTAGAGCTTTTGGCAGGATTATACTGAAACCCTTCTTGTTCTGATCTTTAAGGTTTGAAACCAACAGTAGAAGCTTTCTTTACAATGTTTTTTACCCTTATGATGGTGTCCTACACAGCCACTTCTATGGCACTAGCCATTGCAGCAGGAGAGAGCGTGGACGCTGTAGCAAACCTGCTCATGACGATCACATTTGTTTTTATGACTGTGAGTAGCATTATTCAGTTTTCTAGACTGAATCCTGAAATCCTAGAAGATGTCCCACAAGAACAGAGTTCAGCTGAATTCTGCAAAAAGACAGTGGGGTCAAGTATGTCAAATATCTTTCTGATATTTCTCAGACTGTGGGGTGAACTATTCTGATTTGTCCTTTTAATTAATAGGAACCGTGGGGACTGGGCATGAGGGAGAGTGAGAGTGGCTCCTCTGCCCTCTTCTTTGTAGCTCTGGCAGTCAGCGTACTGCCTGGAAAGCAGAAAAGCAGCCTAGAGCTACATTTTGCTCACTCTCCTTTAGCTTTGCCAAAGGCAAATTTGGCTGTCTGAGGACATGAACTTCCTCTTTCTCAGGGAGTTGCTCTCCTCAGGTGCAGAGCCAACCATTGGTCATGTTAGAAACAGACAACACACAAACACTTACAGTTAGAAAACAGGCACCATAAACAATGAGGCAATGCTGAACCAACAGCTGAAACCAACATTTCCTCAGACTCAGGGCACACAAGCAAAACCAAGTACACAACCTCAGCAGCTCCTCACACCTGAGTAACAGCAGACAGTTCAAGTGAACCCATGTGGGGCCACAGATGGGAAGCATCTGGGTTTGATGTCCATGTGAAAGCATTCCCTGTTACTCATTTTGGGAGAAGGGCTACATGAGGTTATGGCCAAAAGCTGGGTAAGAGAAATGATTCGTACCCTCTCCCCTGTTCATCCACTGAAAGAGCTTTATCCTCTAGAAGTACCTTCCCACTTGTTTTTGATCTGAAGAAGCAGAGTCAAGAGCTAGAAAAGAACACATGGTAACAGTATGTAATTTGGAATTTATTTTGTTGTTGTTGTAGTAGCTTTTTTGTTATACTTGTATCTAGATTTTCTCTGGGTTGCTGGTCAACCTCAGAAGCATCCTGCCCTGGCTCGCCTGGCTCAAATACTTTAGCATCCCTCGGTATGGAATGACAGTAAGTAAGTTCTGTAGTTTCCTGTGCACAGATTTGGAAAAGAATTGCTAGAAGGGAATGTCTTTATTCATGGTAAAGAAAACTCCAAACTTTACAGGCTAATGAGCAAAAGATAATTTAATTAAATACAGCGACCTCAGAACACAGGGCAGTGTCTTGAAACAAGAAAGGCTTCTCATCAGACAGCACCCAGTGCTGTTTAGAAGAGCCCATTTCTGTTAACACCAAACAGCCATTTTGGAAACACTTCACATGAGAGGAACTAAAAAAGTACATCCTCTAGAATGCAGCTGGACAAAAACAATACAGAGTGAAGAACAATATTATCCCTTTTTTCCATCAATCAAACAAAACCTCATCAACTGAAACTTTCCTCTTAATGTTTGGTGATTTAAGGCAGGGTATGTTTTGCAGAGAGATCTGGGCTCTAATATGCCTATGCAGAAACAGTCTAGCTTGAGCTTGAGGTTGGGCGGAGAAGACATTCAGAGCAGCCCTGCAGAGAAGGACTTTGGGGTGTTGGTTGATGAGAAGCTTGACATGAGCAGGCTTCAGTGTGCACTTGCAGCCCAGAAACCAACCATATCGTGGGCTGCATCAAAAGAAGTGCTACCAGCAGGTCAAAGGAGGTGATCCTGCCCCTCTGCTCTGCTCTCGTGAGACCTCACTTGGAGTACTGTGTACAGTTCTGGT
>NW_009917781.1:26460-31250 GCF_000696875.1 Nestor notabilis | reverse complement strand
TTGGAACTAGATGATCTTAAGGTCCTTTCCAACCCAAACCATTCTATGATTCTATGAGGGAGGTGTTAAAGCCTGGCAATTGAATTATATCTCAAGTTTTAAAAGTATCATTTCTTTACCTACTAATTTCTGTTGTCATTGTTTCTTTTATTTTAAAAGGCTTTGCAAATCAATGAATTGACTGGTCTGAACTTTTGCAGCAGCAGCAACAATACAAATTTAATCAGCAACAATAACTATCCACAGATAAGCCAGTTGTAAGTATTCTGGTACAATAAATGGATCCCACCACCAGTAACTTACAGAGTCCTAGAACATTAGTCCGTGAGATACTCACTAATGACCAGCAGAATACATAATATGGAAAATGATGTTTTCACTGGGTTTTTGCATTTTGTCCGCAGAGAACATTCTGCTTATAGTCATATTTAGTATTGATAACACTAGAAATACGTGGCATGGTGCTTCTCACTTTAAACTGGATTTTCTGAAACACACACACACTACAATTACACAGCCTCACAAAATCCATTTCAGCTTCCTACAGGAAACCCATTGTAGTTAGAAGAAAAACAAATTTACAAATAGAAAACTAAATAGCAACATGTAGCTGGTGTTTGCCTGGCCCACGATAGGCGTAAAGCCACATGGCAACTTCTAAGGGTCTTCCTAGGTACTTCAAACTGACTAAGTTTTCAAATGTGTGTGTATTTACCCATAGGTGGTGTTCTGGAGAGGAATATCTGAAAAATCAAGGCATTGATGCGAGTAGCTGGGGGCTGTGGCAGAACCACCTGGCTCTCGTCTGCATGACCATAATATTCCTTACCATCGCGTACCTGAAACTGCACTTCATGAAGAAGTTCTCTTAAAACCAGAATGAAAACCACAGTTCCCATTGTTCAGTAGTTTGATAAACTGACTGTAATCTGACTTGATTCTTTTTTAAGAGACCTTCCTTTTACTTTTGTTTATGATTACAAAACTCAACAATGTGAATGCCATCCTTGTATACTAAATACTTAGTATTAAAGTACTTTGCTGATGTGTAGCATTCCTCAGTTGTCTTTGCTGGAAAAGGATACAACTAATCACTTCTTCAAGAGACTGTTCAGACTTTCTGCATGATCTGGCTATGAATTTGTTAAACAATGAAATTAGTATTTAATGGCTTAACCTGAAAACCAAAAATAATGGTTTTATCTTTTAATTAGCACCTACATGCACTGGAAAGCCAACTTTTACTATGCTTTTATTTCATTTACTTCTCCAGATTCCTTTCAGAATTGCTCCCTTTCTTCTTAGGCTCTTAGACATTTTTGCTGCAAGGAAGGATTCACATGGGCTCTCTGGGTGATAAATGTACCTCTGAATATGCAGTAGAGGTAAATACCTACCTTTGCTGTTTATGACCCCCAGGGGACATTCCATGCAGACTTGAGCTGTCAGGTATTAAGCTTACTGTAATAAAACCTCTGTAAACTAGTTTCCATAGATCAGTATCTATATATGAATACATACGGAATAACTTTCCATATATTGACATGTAGATAATTTACATACATGGAATTGTCCTATCTCACATCCTATAATTCCATGGGAAAGATTTGGTTTAGGCTTAAACAATGCAGCATTTAGGATAGCCTCACTGGGTGAGACAGATATATTTTGAACTTGTTGCTTATTTGCTTTTTCTTCGAAGTATCTTTTCTGTTTGAGATTTGGGAGAATAGTCATAGTGTTACCCTGTTCTGTGAGACATGACCCTAACCAGCTTTCTCTCTGCTTTGTTTTCAGGATACAGCAAATCTCTATTTTCACCTGCAGCATTTATATTGTTATATTTTGTAAATAATATATATGATTTTTTAAATAAAGAGATACAAAATGTTTCTGGAAAGAAAAAAAAAAAAAACAAACCTGAGACTAAGCAGTATTGTCTACAGTTCTTTCTTGGGACAATATTTATAATGTTATTTTAGCAATCAAACCATCAACAGGGTCAAGTTTATTTAGTTACTTGCCAGGAGAAGAATTTATCCTCAGGAAATATCATGTGAGCACTAAATCCTAACCTACTCTTTTGCTCAGATTTTATATAAGCATTTAAAGTCAATGGAAATATATTTCATAAAAGCAATTTAAACATGGAAAAGGTGATTCAGATTCATACTGACATGCTTCATACGTGCATGAGTGTTATTAGCACACACGATTTCTCACAGAAGGGAGGACAGAAAAGGATAAATGCAGAAGTTGAATGACAGTTCTGTGTTTTCTTTTACATTTAGGATGGCGAGGCAAGGCAGGGCAATCTTCTTTCCTATTCACCTATCTCACTATTCCGTATTCAGAGTGCTTGACAGCAGGCCAGGGGTACCATGGCCCTGCCAAAATGCCTTACAGTACTTAAGATAGATCAGTGAGCTTTCTACAGTTGGGGGTTCTGGTCACAGTGACAGGCACTGACTAAAACAGACTTAAACCTTTCACCTTGCACTGTGTTGGTTGTGTTTGTAAAGAAATAATGTATTAGACTTGCATTAGAGCCCAATCGGTAGTGCAAGGTAGGTGTCACTTAAATGAGCTGTAGCTCCCTCTTACGGTAAGGTCTGAGGTGTTACACTGCTGTGTAAAATGCTGCCCGCAAGACAAGAGGTTCCCACACGGCTTTTCAGGAGTCCTTGTTTACATTAAAATGAGTCACTAACTCTGGATTTAATTCAGACACTCCACCTGTATTACGAAACGGTTTGCAGGGAACGATTTACCTAATGATCCTGATACTTGCTTACCGATTCCTGGGGTGAGAAACGTCTGGTGAATAGTGCTTTGCTCTCAGAATGTCCTGCCTCCATACTCAAGGTTTAGTAGGACGCTTGTTAGAATTAACGGCCAAAGCACGTGAGTGAGTTGCAGCTATTGGGACCAGATATGTCCCAATAGATACGCTATTCATTGTATTGATAGTTCAGAGTCAAGGGCGTATTTTAACACTGCTTTCTTAAATATATAGGGAGCATATCACCTCCATTCTTATCTAAACTTGTTAATAACTGAACTGTCATCTTTCTAAATTTCCATCTTTCCAATGCAATGAACCAACATGCTGGAACTATTTATAAACTTTAGGTCCAATCCTGACCTGAGGACTTGCCCTTTGCTTTTTCCTGCCAGTGCCAGGGCTTTTTTGTCTTGTTATCAGTAGTACCTGTCTTACTGCTCTTTTAAGATTTTTCATACCATTCGTCTTAGACCATTCTGTAACCTCTTAAGTCTTACCTTAGTCATTTTTGATGCCCAGTATTGTTTTGGGTTTTTTGCATGTTGCAAATGTAAGCCATGCAACAACCCTGATTTTTCTCTGTCTCGTGGGATTTCCCCACTATGAATTTCTCCTCTGACTCCTTCCTTTGTGCAGAAGTCTACTACAGACATGCAAATCAAGATCACAGCTTTCAGTACAGCCTTCCATCACAACTGTTTTCTTGAGAATGGAATTAGAATTTATGGATTGATGCTGAAACATGTACCTCTGAGAATGCACCATCGTTCTTGGTGGTAAAATTCTGATCATGAAATAATAAATAAAACCTTGGTTCTCTCCTTTGTTTGGATACTTGTACAATTAGACTTGCACAAGCCAGTAGATACATCATCTGTATACATACTAAAACATGTGCCTTTATGAACAAGGAAAGCAGAAAAAGGGGGGAACAGAAAGTGGTTAGTAGAAGGGAAATGAGTTCAGAATGCCCGAGGTTAAAAGGCTTTGAGTTTGTGTGTGTGTCTGTATGTTGATACTATGGAGATCCTTAATAATTGCTTTGTAAAAGCTTGACCTTGTGACAAGAATTAGACTCTCCTAATACCCCAGGGTTAATGGTCCTGACTTGTTTCTCACAATCTCTTCTATCTCCCCTCCCTCATTAGGAATGGATTTTACAAGCATTCTTTTAGGAGAACACAGCTCGTTAAGCCTTTTCTTCATTAATCTGCTCCAAATTGGTCTTGATATGATCCCCGTTTTCCACTGCAATTGCCTTAGGAGCCAAATAATCCCTGACATTTGCTCCTTTCGGCAGGATCTTAGCAATAGGGTACCACGGATCAAATGGTTTATAGTGTTAAGACTCATACATTGCTTGGGTTTAAAAATGTCGGAACTGCCTGATACCATTTTCTTCCTCAGATTTTTGTCATTTGAACTTAGTCTTAAACAACTGTGATGTACAAAATTTAATCATTCTGATTATATCACTAACACGGTTGAGAATGTGTTTTTATGTTTGAAAATCCCTGTTTCTTTTTGCTTACATTTAATAGTAAGCAATTTAATCTGGACTCTAGGAAACTTTGAAAGACTTATTTATATTCAGGTTTTATGTGAAATTATTCAATCATCTGGTTGAAGATTTTGCTTTTAAATCCCCTGTCTGAACTACTTTAAAATAATTAAAAATAAATCACAAGCTGAAGGTTGTTACTTTCTAAAGAGGTTCTATAATTTGTTTGAATTTAGAGGTTTGAAGGAAGCTTTACAATAATCTTACAAGCTACTGCTTTTAAATTCTATTGTTGTCAGTACAGAAAGAAAGGGGTTTATATTTTCAGTCCCAGTAACTGAAAGTAATTATTTGTTCCTTGTAAAGAATGCTCCATTTGCTGTAATTAATAGCACAGCACTGCTAAATAGGAGGGGTTCTATGTTTTTACTAACCCTTTTTCCTCCTCAGCAAATCAGGGACCTAGGGAGAAGCATTTTTTCCCCCAAATACCTACACATGCCA
>NW_009917781.1:17573-26429 GCF_000696875.1 Nestor notabilis | reverse complement strand
CTTCTTGGTATGAACATTCATTTCATTCACTGACTAAATTACAACTTTTCCATCTGTTTGATCAGCTGTTACAATCTCTCAGCCACAAATTCTATGACTAGCAAGCACCTGATGTTATTGCTACATGAAAGGCAAGAACAGATATTAAACTGGCTAGATACCACTAATACCTCCAAACATGCTGCTCCAGCACTGCTTGGGAAGCAGCTTCCTCCTCTTTGACTTATTTTACGACAAGTAATTGACTGAAGTCCAGTTTTCAAAGTAATAAATAATTACAGGAAAGACATCCAATTCCAATAAGGATTTCTCTAAGTTGAAAATTGCATCTTCTCAAGTGATTTCAAAGTACTAGTTGAAAATCATGTGCACTCATCAATGAAGATGGGTTCAATATACCAAGCTTCTATCAGAATTCTTGCTTCTGTTGCAGGCCCTGTTGCGGTTAAAGAATAGGTGAAATTGCAGCAGCTACTAAAGAGATTACAAGTGACAGATTTGAAACACAGTTCTCAACAGAATTATCATTCAATTCCATAGGGATCTAGTCTTGCCACTCACTCATCACAAGGTATAAATGGCCTTAATAATACTTAAGACAACTTCCAGAAGAAATTTACTGTGAATTTACATTTACAGTACTCCATAACCAGAATTGTTAAATGTTATCATGTTGTCATCTTTTGCAACTTCTGTGCTGGTAGGTACAATAAAAACCTTCTAGGCCATATATTCCCTAGCTGTGAGGAAAGACATTTGTTTAATTTGGGTTTTCTAGGAGTCAAGGGAATTGTAGAGTAGGATCCTACTTAGGCAGAGAATGACCACCCATTCTACAAGGAATTTCGATGATAAGAAAGCATTAAAGCCATTGAAGCCAAATCTGAACACAAGGTACTGAACTAGCTAGCTGGCTCATGTCTGGTTTCAGGATAGAGACACAATTTTACCACAAGACAAAAAGATCTTTGTGTTATTACCAGTTACAGTTACCTCTTGCATTTTATTCTACTGTAAACATGTCCCGCTGATATCTTCTGATTCAGTAACTAGAAAAAAAACCCAAACAACCAAACCTGCACAACTAATTTGTGGCTTTTAATTGTTCTTTCTTTAGAATCACTGTTTTGTTCTTTCTTACTAACAAAGAGCGTATGTTTATAAAAAAAAAAAATAAATCCATAAAGAGAATTGAAATTCAGGAGGTTGTTCCAGCATAGAGGATTAAAAAAAAATATCATAAAAGCCACAAAGAATTTATGGCAGACAGACGTTTGATGCTGACAACCACTAAAGATAATTCAGACATCCACTAGAGAATAAAGAAAATAACTAAGATAGCAACATGACAAATATTAAATATCGTATGTATCTCTCTTTTCATTACAGAGACCGAACAGTTACAGATTAAGAGCTCAAACCAACACTGTTTCTTTGTATGTGAGAACAGATGGGTAAGTAAGTTCAAGAGCAGCAAGTAGTCTCCACTAGGCATTGTCAGGCAAGTATGTTGAAGTATAGAACGTACGGACTAGTATCCAGAAGGCAAGAAGAAGATTCAGATCATGGGGATGCACACGTATCTAAGCCAGAAGTTGCACCTCTAATTGCCATCCCTCTTTGCTCATACTGCATGTTCTATATAAGCAGGAACTGAAAGGAAGCCCCACTGGTGCCTAAATATACAAGTAACTATTGCTCACAGTTGGTTTATCGTAACTTTAACTTTTTTCCCTTTTATTTTTTTTTTCTTTTTTAGATTTTCTGGAGAGGAGTATTACAGAAGAGTAACACAGAAGGCATGCAAGTGATGCCGTGGGATATGGAAGAATTATGGGGCTCCTACTCCAAACATGCATCTTAAACTGCAGTTCCTGAAGTTTTCAAAAGTCAGCAACACTACAGCATTCACAGAGTATGAAATAAAAGAAGGTTCCCACTTGCCACATGCTGTGACTTTTATAACACAGTATGGGCTTGCTTAATTAGCTTAAACTCAGTATGCATATATTTCATTAAAGACTAAGATGGATTTACATTAAGCATTCCATTTTCATTAATATGGTAGACTTCTGACCTAACGAGACTATGGGCCTGGGATTTCAAAGGGCCATTCAGCTCTCCAGATGGTTAGGATTGCCTGCAACAAAGGGAAAAAAATAAAGGGAAATAAAGAAAAATGGTAGAGAAGTTAACTTACACAGCAACTGGGAAGTAATAAAGGGACAGAGTTACTAGCAGTCAGAATTGCTACCTGAAATACCAGAAAATAGGCCTGTGCATTTGCACAAATGCAAATGTGAAATAAACTGTTAAAAAAAGTACTGTTCGAGCAATGAAGCAGCAGGATCAGCCCAGTCCTCTGTCCACTTACACCCTATACTCCCGTTTCAGATGATTAGCTAACCTGAGAATAAGGCATGAGATAGAAGTAACACACAAATAAAACACACAACTCTAAATGTTCTGTTATAAACAAACCAAGTGAATGGCAGAAAGTTTGCTTTACAGAGTATATAAAATGTTTATTAGGAAGTAAAGTGCTCAGTTTTACAGATCAATACAATCTTGATCATTGTAGAAGGCTTGCATAATTAACAGCTTCCTAATAAGACCAAATACTGTACATTACTATGCAAAAACCTTATCTTTGTAATAAGTGACAAATGGCATTATAATCTGAAGTGGAAAAATGAAATAATAAAGTGTTCATAACATTTGTCAAGTGGCCATGCACTTACTGCAAGACCACTGTCAACACACACGGGTACCCCATGAAAACTTATTGCACTTCAAGATGAAGTTTGTTATTAAGTAACGACGCGTTACAGAAATACATCTCAACAAATACAGCTATGAATGCAAACATTTTCATAATAAACATACACTACAAATAGAAGATTAACTGTTTGACTGAATTTACATTTTGAAAGATACACCTTTACAATAAACCTATTTAAAACCATACTGACAGGTTTAGTTTTGCTTTCTTTCCTCCATTAAGGCAGTGCCTCATCAACAGATGACCACCAGGTCCCTGCTGCCATAAACCTCAGCATGTCACACATTTTACAAGCTGCAGGCACACACCTGAACATAAGGTATTCTGAATAAGGTTGCACCTGATGGCTGGACAACTCAGGTTGGGCCATTTGGCCAAAGTCATTGATTAAGTACACGATTATTTAAATACTATCTTAGCATTTAGGTAATGCTTGACCCTAGAAACCCAACATCAATTACATGTTACACACATGTAATTAGTTAGCATGCCTCAAAGTTTAAACTGTAAATCATGCCACATACCAACACACTACACATTCTGGATATGGATATAAACACTATGAGTACTTACATTGCTTTGTATTGTATTTTTTTGTTCTCCTTGCACACCAGCTGGCCATGTGTTCAGCTAGTGGTTTTTTTGGTCTGTTTAAGTCAGAAATGCCAGTTCAACACAGAAAAGCTTTCCTCAGGAAGGGTTCTAAGGCTCAAAAATTTTCAGTCAAGACAAGACAGAGCTTAGTCTGAGTGTCTCGTTTCACACAAATGCCCTAACCACTGTTTTGGGAAGTTGACAGGGTTTCTTGTGAAAGAGTATCAATTTCCTCCTAGTGCAGGACAAAATAACCCACAGAAAGAAAAAATACTTCACCAGAATCACAATCTGTTTTCCTGCATCATTCTGTTCTCAAGCCAAAGCTACTATGAAATTCCAGTCCCCACATTGAACTTCCTCCTGCACCACTTTATATTAAGCTTCTGTGCATACGGTTTCTTATAAACTTAAAAATAGGGAAAAAAATTAAGTCTATTTAGTTTTAGCAAGTTCTCTGGCTAGAAAGAAGGAATTCTGAGTCGTCATACATCCAGGCAACGCAATTGCCATATGCAGACCATATGCAAGGTTTAAGCTTTGCCTAAGCAGCACTACCACAAGAACGAGGTGTTAACACCTGGCAACAAACGCTTTTTCAAACAAAAAGCACCAACAATAGGCATTTTCCCCTCTATATACCCTACTAACAGCTAAGACGTGTTTGATTGTGTAGTTTTCCATTTTCCTTTACAGCAACTCTAAGTGTTTAAATACAATTGCCATCTTCAGGAAGAAAAGCACTACTGAACCTCCCTGCTAAACCAGTATTCCACAGATGGAAACATGTTGGTAGGCAAAACTGCAAACCTACGCCTCAAAGCTTTCTGCAGGAAACCAACATAATTTCAGTGTTGCATCTCCTTTCATAAACAAAGCTTTTATGACATGGAAAGCAGAGGAAATTAAATACTAAAAATCAGTGATTATACTACAAACACCTTTCCAAAGGCATCAAGTGTTGCACCTCAGCAGAAAAGCATATGTAGAAACACACCTAATAATATTACAAGCAGTTTTGTTAAATGTACATACAGATTACACAGTCGAGACATGATGAGAATGCCACAAAGCACAAGATTGCACTTTCCAAACCATCAGCAACTTCCCTGTCCCCTTCCCTGTCACACCCAAGGAATAGTTGGTGTTTTTCAATTTTGTGTGCTTTGAAAGGATGTGTTTTCTGAAAAGTAACCATATTTACCTAAGAATCTGTGGAACGTTTACCCCAGGAACACTTAGATCATGAGAACACAGCATTAAAAAACGGGCACTTTGCAACAAAGCCCAAAATTATTACTTCCATTGGGTGTGAAGAGGCAGTTCTCAAATACTGCTTTTGAAACGCTAATGGCACACAAACCCATGTAATGTGTACATTTCTATTATGGAATAGTGTGATTTACAGTTGTACGAAGTGAGTGTATTTTCTTCTGTTTAAAGAAACATAGTATTTCTCAAAAACAGGAAAAACGAACATTTGAAGTTGATTAAAATGTTAGTATGCCAAGAATAACTCAGAAAAATAGGCAGAAACGAAGTAAAAAAGTGCTGGTTTATCTCTGAAAAGTGTCAGCTGTTACAACGAATGAAGCAATAAACTGATGCCATCTTCTTTTAAAAACTGGTTTTAAAAGCATTAAAAAAAAAAATTCCTCTTTTCCATCAGAAAGCAGAACACTCGCAGCCTTTCATTTGAGTGTTCTAGCCACAGCATGTTATTTTGCCTGAAGCTTGGCACCCTCGTGGAAGTGTTCCCCATAATACACGTATGGAATCAAACTTCTGGCCAGGTAGATTTTGTCACACCTGGTTTCCATTCTGCCTCCTGCACTTTCGTTTCCAAAGCTGACAGTTTCATTGCTGGCAACTTGCACGTGACACATGGCTTACACAGGTCTGAAAACCTT
The DNA here is from genome assembly GCF_000696875.1 of Nestor notabilis. Classification (NCBI taxonomy): domain Eukaryota; kingdom Metazoa; phylum Chordata; class Aves; order Psittaciformes; family Psittacidae; genus Nestor; species Nestor notabilis. Next base: position 21,143 of record NW_009917781.1, on the reverse strand, counting down.
TTGAAGAGAATATTGCCCACCAGTGAGAATTGTCCTTAGTGGTCTGATCAGGATGATCACCTCATGCTGGGAAACAGTGGAGTAGTGTATTTGCTGGTTTACTACTGACCTGAAACATTTAGAATAGCCTACAAAGTTAATCCTTACACATGGATGTTATTCCCCCCATTTCCTCCTCCCCCATCAATACCATCTGACTGGGAGGATGATGGCCGAGAGTTCCTTGAACGAGGCTGGCCATTCAGTCCAAGCGGTGTTCCCAACCGATGGCTCATTTGGGATGCTGTATCATCCGATTCCCATCGCTCCAATTCCTCTCGCACAAGTCGCTCCATTTGTTCTCTATGTATTTCATTGTCACGACCCAGTCTTTCATCCTGAACACATTAAAAGGCAACAGCTCAAAGGACAGTTTCCACACTACAGTCTAAGCAAAACCCTATACAAACATGGGGAAATCTTGTACCACTCAGGAATTTCCATAGCCTAGTGGAGAAACACTACTGCTACTACAATAAATGGTTTTCTTTCCAGTGATGTAATGCCCAGGTTGTCACCTTCACTGATGACTGCACAATTTGTATTACACTTTCGTATATTTAAATCCACCTCCAGAAATGTTAAATATACTGAGGAGAGCACACACACAAGTTAGCCCCATCTCAAGAATCAAGTAGAATTATTGGCTGGACCAGACAAGAGACAGTGGGTTTCTTACCTCTGTCACCCCATCTAACAGTCTTCCCAACACATCTCTCCTTTTTAGTTTGGCTCTCTCCATCACTTCGAGCTTCACAATAACGGCATCGATCTTGGAGACAATACTGCCGATAGAATGCTCCATGCGATCCACCCGCCTCATGAGTCTGAGGGCAACAAGTGTGAGCTTCAGTGACCCTGACATTTCCGAGTCAGTATCGTTCAAGCATGTGAACACACAAAGCAGATAAGGATGAGACAGCATTTTAATTCAAGCATGCATCTGACTCTCCACAAATCAGTCCTACTGTCTGGGCAGGGACAAGGTACGCAAGAGCAAAAAGAGAACACAGAGATAAAGCAGATGGGGAAAAAAAAACCCCAACACATTCTATTCTGTTTTCCCTCTTTTCAGGGAATCCTCATGAAGATTTGCTGGTTCTTGTTATTCAAATTCTTCATTCAGCTAGTGTTGTTATAATTAATTAATATGGAGATCAATTATTTTAGACAAAATACACACTCATAACTAACTTACTCTTATTAAAAATAAACCTGAAGTTCTCAATGAACCTAAAACAATCTCATGGTTTTACTACTAAGAAACACAGAAAAGTCTTCTGGCATTATTGTACTATGACCATTTTCCCTGTCTTTCCAATGACCAGGTTTTACAGACAGGGGCTTTTTTTGTTGCATTTTTTTTTTGTTGGTTTGGTTTTCATTTTCTATCTGATTCCCAGTAATTCCAGTTCAGATACTGAAGAGTGACTTAAGTACCTTCAAAACATAGCATTTACTTTTATGAATAATTTGATTAATAGACTTATAGGAGACTCTACTATGTAACTGAAAGAAGAAAACCCAAAGGAAAAAACCCACACAACCATGCATATTCATCCCCCTCAGAACAATGAACTTACACTTGGAACTCTTCATAGGAAACCCCACTAGAGCTGCTGCCCCTCCGCCTGGAGCTGTGTCCACTGTCCTCATCCTCATCCTCCTCGGAGTCATCCAAGCTCCGGGGGAAGCTGCGGCTGCTCAGAGGACGTGGCAAAGAGCTCCTGTCCAGGTCCAGATCCTCCTTTGTGAAAACACAAGCCACAGACACGAGATGATGTAAAGATTTCATCCTTTCATTTACATGAGGGATGGGATGTCAAGGTCAAAGACCTCTTGCCCTCCATCAGCTCCCCCTTGCTTATTTACAGTCCTGCTCAGACAGGCAGGGAAGAGAGCAAATATGGAGGGAAACAAGAGGATTCTTCTGGGGCAGAATCCTCCAGAAACAAGCATAGGGAGAAGATTGGCAGGCAGCACTGGTGGCATATCACTCCCTAACGCCAGGCTCACCCTCTCTTTCTCCAGGTCATCTCTCATCTGCTGATGTTCATGCTCTGTCAATTCCTGGTCCCCATCCTGGTCATATTTGGTAAATATTGCTTCAATCTCTGCATCCGTGTGCCCCTTCCTGAAAAGGGAGTAAAACAGTTCCCTTACTTCCCATTTTTTGGATGCTAAGTGAACTTTAAGCATTAGAAAAACACTTCACTCCAACAGACTTTCACCTCCCAGCCAAAGACAAGACTGAACCCAGTGCTGCCTATAAATTCACAACACTGATAACAAAAACCTCAGCCCTCACCTTTGACTAGTTAATAGCACAAATCTCCCCTAGACTGCACCCTGTTCCTTCACAACCATCCCTTCTATACCTCCTTGATTTGTTCCCACTTCCTCAGATTCCTGTCTGTTCACAAACTCCTGCAGTGGCTTGGACAGAAATATTACCATTTTCTCAAACGCCTTAGATCTCTGCTTTCTCAGGCCCTTTCTACCCACCAACAAAGCAACTCAAGGAGGTTGCGCCTCAGAGCACCAAATCCTTCCCCTGGCGTGAGATGCTGCCCCACTGCAGCAACACCAGCCATAGTGAAGACTACATGGGCCAGAGCTCAGCAAACTCCTTAGTTAAGACTTCTCTTCCACCTCAAACTGACCATTCTTTTACCACTCCTCTCTTCTGCTGCAGTTTCATGCCTCAGTTTGAATTCTAATTTGTGCAATTCCTGCAAACCCGCATGCAAAGACTGTTTACCTGTACACATCTGTCTGCTTACATAAACCTCCCACCAGATACAGGAAAGGCACATGCTTTGTTACCCACTAACCAAAAGAAAATACTCTGCTGTGTTGTCTTTGTTCACATTACATTCACATTTGTTCACATGCTGCAGCATTCTCTTGCTTCTCACAGATGCATCAAAGACATCACATATCTCTGGAGACACTATTCCAGGTAAGAAGTAACAGCTTCCTCTTCCTTACCCTTTTAGATCTTGCCGGAGTTCATCAAAATTTAATTTCCCCCCACCCTGTCTCAGGCTTTCTGAAATGTCATCAACAGTAGTTTTCTTCAATTTAAGTTTGATCATGGCTTTGTTGTAGCCCTAAAAGAAACAGTGATATTCCGTGTTTTACTTATCATGAAATATTAACACTTGATTTCGAATAACTTTCCAATTACAAGGATCAGCTAGTGTATACTATCATTCAGTGTGCTCCAAAAGCCCTGCAAGAATCTCTTTTCCTCCAGTTTATCCATCTTTTATTTCAGCATTTAAATGGGCAACATATAAATACCTTCGCAGTTAAGAGGCAAGGCTTATTCCGTGTTTTACTTATCATGAAATATTAACACTTGATTTCGAATAACTTTCCAATTACAAGGATCAGCTAGTGTATACTATCATTCAGTGTGCTCCAAAAGCCCTGCAAGAATCTCTTTTCCTCCAGTTTATCCATCTTTTATTTCAGCATTTAAATGGGCAACATATAAATACCTTCGCAGTTAAGAGGCAAGGCTTT
>NW_009917781.1:0-17546 GCF_000696875.1 Nestor notabilis | reverse complement strand
CAGGAATGGCGTATTTTGCCCCAGTAAGACACCTTTAGCAGTCAGTTACTGACAGTTAAGTGGCAGTTTTAAATAATGCTGACAAAACAGGTACAACTTTCTGTAGTCATTTTGCTTATCTCTCACTCTTCAGTTGTACGAATTACTTAAAAAACAGCCTTCATCCCAACAAAGCAGCACTTTTCATTTTTCTCTGCTCTGTTTTAATAACCAGCTTCCAAGTTTTAAACTCTTGAGTTACTGGTCATGCTGAGTATGCGTTTAGACATTTCTGACCACAGTACAGAACCGCATCCACGTCAGACCACACACATGTACGTGTGTTTTTCCTAAACTGGGATTCAGGTCAAGCTCCTAACTTTGTATTCAACGACCTTCCTGGCAGCTGCCCCTGGAAGCTCCCAACACATTGTCCAAGACTTGCCTAATCTTATTGCCTGAAATAAGGTAGTTCTGTGACCAGACCAAACAGCAGCTTAGCTTCATCAGTTCAGTATTTCTGTATGTACCTCAACAGTCAAGTCTTACGCTGTATTCAGTAGGTTGATCACTCAACACAAAGTCTCAAATGGTTAGAATACACTGTGATGGAAAGTTTCCATTCATTTAATTTACACTCAGCTCAGACCATCAGCTGCTGTCAGCTTCACTTTGTAGTGATTTACGGAGCGAGTTCAGATGTAAGGAATGTCAAACAAACAAGATGTTACTTTTACCTTTCTGATAAGATCAGACAGTTCCATTTCTGCCTTCTGGTGTGCCATATCTGATTTAACTTCAGAGTACGTATCATTGATGATGGCCAAAAACATGTTCTGTTCATGAAATAAATGAAAAAGACCCATTGAAAATTCAACAAGTCTGAGCCCTACTCCTTTTATGACCTTCATGTGCAGACTTATACATGATTTTTTCTATAAATGCCAGGAGAAAATTGTCAGCTGTTTAAAAAGCACTAACATCAAGAGCTTGAGATATTGAAATAGGATACACTGCAGCATAACAACTTCTCATCAAAACTACTAGCTACCAATGTAACTGAGAGGGTTCATAACCTACACACAGTAGTGGCAATAAACCATGCCTGTTTAACATTTTATGTTTAAGGTTGGCCTTCTATCTGCCAGGCCAAACTTACACAGATCGCAATTATGAATTAATCCAGAAAACACAACAAAAATGACTGAGGAATCAGGTTAACTATTAATCTCATAATAACCAGCACAAACACAAATTTCTTATCTAGTTACAGCTCTGCTTGCATTTCAGACTAAGATAAAAACAAAAAAGCTTAACATCAGATACTTGGAATGTATACCACCAACTCTGAAAAGAGTTTGGTTGCTTGCTCAAACGAAAGAGTAAAAAAACTGGTCTCACTAACCCCTGTGCCAAGCATATGATTTACTTGAGACACGCTGTCATTATAACATGGAGTAAGTATGACCGATAAGCTGGACAATCAAGTTGAAAAAGAAGACTCAATTAACTGGCACATTCAATGTGCCACTCACACAGAAAGGCAGTCTTAACCTCTATTTCCTCATGGACTTAAAAAAATGCTTTAGGATAACAATCTTCCAATGCTGTACCTTTATGCATTCTTGCCCTATGCCAGAGAAGCGGTAATTTGACTACTGCATATTGTGCTTTCAGCTGCCCAATGTTAAGAGCTGGTGCTTCCTGGCCATCTTCCCTAACTTAGTTTCCAGGTCTCAGACTGGTCTCAAGGAGCTTACAGCAACATTTCTCTCCAGCCAAAGGACAGGATGTGCAGGTGTGGATAGACACAGAAATTATAGCAAGTATTCTGGATAACTTGGTGTGCCTTCACACTCCAGTACTTTCCTGCTACCCCTCAGGAAAAAATACTCAGCAAGTTCTCCCTTGCTGAACACTAGCCTCTGCTCCTCTGGATCTTGTGAAGTGCTTCAAAGCAAATGTAAAACCTGCTTCATTGGCTTCTCTGGCCAGAGTGACCCATGTGTTATTTTCTGATTGACTACTGGTATATCTCTCTGAACACTTAAGATTCTCTGCTTCCTTACTAGCCAAGATGAAGCCTTCTCCCACAAATAATATCTGAATGCCATTTCCCTTCATTTCAAAGATTAATAAAAAGCCTCATTAAGTACAAGGGTCATGAAGTAACTCTAAAAGTTATGATGGTATAGGACAGCTATACTGTTTCGGGTTAGTAAAATCCCGCTTTAATGCTTGCCACCTCATGAAATCGCCAAAAGACACATAGTTTGGGGAACCATCTGAGGATTTCTTGCTCACGTAACAGCTTCCATTTGGTAATACCATCAGAAACAAAATTACTATATATTAATGTTAGTACCAAACTAACCAAAAACTACATCTAGGTAGAAGATACTGGGGCTCTTTACTTATATCAACATAAGAATTAATTTACCTGGTCTCCTAAGAGAGAGGCCTTCTCCCTCCACTTACTAATAAGCTGTATCTAAGAGACTGTAATACGGATTCAGTATTAGTATTAACAGAGAGTTTACAAAAGATGTGTACTCACTCACAATGTACTCACTGTTTGAATTAATTTGTCAAACAATCATGTCTACATACTGCCTCTGAGATAAGTTGAGCTTCTTGCAATACTGTTTGTCAGAAAGTGTACAGGTAATCTGCACTGGGAAGGTGAGAAAGACAGGGCCCAACTCTGCCCTGGAGAAGGAAAAGAGGATAGAAAAGAGGCCTTTGCAGGCAAACCTGCATTACCTGAGAATTGCTGCACTGCTGATGAATTAGACTCTTCTAGCAGACAAACTGTGTGTTGCATGCACGAACTAGACTGTTGCAAACACAACCAGCCACACGTTAGAGCACCTTTATAAACTAAGGGCATGTATGGAACATTACAGCTACTTTTCACCGAAAGATACAGGCTTGCTGTGTATGTCAGCCAGGCACTAGTCAAGATTTTAGAAATAAATAACTCTTTATAACAATAAAATTACACAAATTAAAAAAAAAAAAAAAAAAGAAAATGAAAAAATGAAATAAACCCCACCAGAATGTGAAGCACTATACAGGAATGACAACAAACATACAACGCAAATTTATTTTAAATGAAGAAAACTTAAACAGTGTAGTGACCAGCCATGTAACAGTCAGGCCCCTACACGGACTGCACACTCACCAGCATCAAAAAATAGCCCCAAAGTAGCAGCAGGAGTCAAAGAACAAGAGATGCAAAAATGGCCACCTACCCACCCCACATAAACAAAAGCGTACATACCAAAAGAATGAAGAACATAAAGAACACAAATGTAGTGAAATAAATTGGTCCCAAAATTCGATTAGCTTCTTCAACCTCTGTGAAGTTGAAGTCTCCCAAAATGATGCGGAACTGAGTAAATCTTAAAAAACAAAACACATCCAGGTGTTGAACAGAAACACTTTTGGAGCTATGCAAGAATTCTCAAACTATTTTACTGTAACAGTCTGACTGATGGGCAGCAGAGAGGTCTGCACTACTGTACTACTTTATCAGGCACTGCAGTAGTCAATTCCTCAAGCCTATCTCTAGGCATAACCAAACTCCCAGTGAGATGCCACACACAGAATAAAACTGGAGTGGATACTTCTGGCTTTTGGTCAAAATTGATAATGGGAACCACAGAGAGCAGAGCAAACCAGCGGTTACCATTGTGAACCTTTAAGACCCACTCCCATCCCTTTCCTATACTTTCTGCCTCTTACACATATACAGCTGTAACCCTCTCCCTCTAAGGTTGTCTGCACAGTGCCAAGGCAGGAAGAGGCTTGGCACTGCACAGCGCCACCATCATATTTCAGTTCCTTCACCTCTCTAAAAGAAACTTTTTGCAACACTGCCCTAATGTAAGGGGAGAGGGGGAAATCAATAACTGAACATTAACCCCCTTTAGAATCAGGTTATGTTGTACCAAATCAATTGATTACTGACCCTATATTAAGTTCGATCTCTCTCCTGAATTCCAGCAGATACTTACAAATTTACTAGTTGGCTAAGATGGAATCTGGGAGTCAATCAACTACATATACTACCAAGAACACGGTGTTATTATGTATACAACATTTCCATAAGCATTAGTAAGCATATAATGATTTAACTGCTGAACACAGAGTTATTGCTTTGTCTAGGAACATGACCAACTGTTATAAAAACCATGTCACTTCCACCAACCAAACCTGCCATTTTTAGCTCAATTATCAAACTATAGCACATTTTTAATCTCACAGCAAAAACTGGTTTTTAACTAAAAATCTTATTAAAAACATGCATTTGCTACTAAGCTACATCAACAGTGATATGTTTGCAGCTTATCTGTTTAGATGGATGTTACAGGATTTGTCTCTTAGGAGGCAACCAAATCCATTTACCTCGATCTATTTATCTCAATGAACTGAGAAATTCTTAGCACTTTTTATTCTCGTACTTACATGCAGTCCTGGAAAGTGCTGAAGTCATCAATTTGAGTGCCAAAGACAAGATAGGCCAACTGAGCATATGCTAAGAAAATAATAAAAAACATAATAGCAAAGCCAACGACATCTTTGACGCAGCGAGACATGGTAGTGGACAACTGACTCATTGTTCTGTTGAAGTTAACGAATTTGAAAAGCTGTCAAAAGAAACACAACAAAAAACCAACTGTAAAGAAAAGGAAAACAACAATTTCTTATCACAAGTGTTCTCCAGCCTTTTCCGCACGAGATGTCTTACTCAATTTGATGGGAGACAGTCAGTTGATTTACATTTAGTAATACACCCCTTCCTAAAAAACACTGAGGCTTGAAATGAGAAGAAAATTCTGTGAGAAGGCCATCTTCTTCTCTGGGTGTAGGGTGTTGTTTGTTTTTCACTCCTCTATCTGGCACCCAGGCTTCAAAGAAGTGTTACAAAAATGCTTCCAAAATGTTTCAATGAAGATGTTAGCTACAAAGCAGTAAACTATGAGAAAAGCAGATCTCACAGCTGACCTAGCTCTGAGCAGGTGGTTGCACAGAGACTTCCTGAGGTCCCCTCCAACCTGCATTATTCTGTTACTCTGCAGTTTACCTTTATTTCTTATAATGAACCACTTTATTTCTTAAACCATAATGCAAAATAGATGCCGCTTTGTATTATATAATGGTAAGAGCCAACTAACTTATGAGTTTCATAATGGAAATTCACTTACCATTGGTCTTCCATTTTCCCCCATTAGACAGCTTAACTAAGTATTCCTCCGCAACTTTATACATACACAGGACAGGAAATCATTATGGACATGAAAAGAAATATCACTAGAAAGTAGGCAGTAAACCAGAGAAATCCAGTTTAAAGTAATATATCTAGTTTTCAAATTAAGTGGATTAGTTTTACGAGCCCTCTGATTCAGAAGCTTCAAATAGATAGAATTGGCAGAGTTAAATCAGATGAGGAAAAAGCAGTACCCAGTAAGCTACTGACTTATCAATTCAGGAATAATGAAAACATTTCTTTACATGTCTGCTGTGAAAAAGCACAAGCACTGACTACACCTTTGAGACTTAAGGCTAAATAAAATCTATGGCAAATTACAACCTTGCTTTCAGTCTGCAAGAAGTTACCCCTGTGCTCTGACTTTCCCGTGTGTCAAATTTTAGAAGAAACATAGAATCACAGAATGGTCTGGGCTGGAAGGGACATTAAAGCTCATCCAGTTCCAATCCCCCTGCCATGGGCAGGGACACCTTCCACTAGAGCAGATTGCTCAAAGCCCCATCCAGCCTGGTCTTAGATGGCTAAATCTCAAATCATATAATCACATGAAACTCAGAATACTGCTTACATTCTGATGTCAGAATAAGGATGCACATCTTGGACTTACCTTAATCCAGACAAAAAACACAGTGACTGCAGCGATGTTGTTGAATTGCATTTGCCAATATGCCAAAGGTTCAAAATTGGGGAAAGGTTTCTGATCTTCAAGCAGCTTCTTCAGGAGCATATCAACAGTTGATGTTCTATAGATGCTAATTCCTACAGCTGCCACAGACAGCTGAGTGCAACAGAAACATACAAATCTAGAATAGGTGATTAGGGTTTTAAAACACTTTGCCATGTATAGAGAGTCATAAAGCACATAATCCTAAAGTTAAACAATGTCCATCAGACCAGGTATAAACACAGAGTTTTGACCCTTTGTGTGAACTGATTTTATACTTGCACTTGAATACGCTTCACTGACTTGTAACAGTGAAGTGTCTTACTCCCACCCCTCCCATTAAATATAAGAAACAGCACACAGTTCACATAAATATTGTCCCAAACAGCCCTTCATTTAAAAAGCACTGTGATGCAAGTATACTTTCTCTAGATTACAAATACTGGCTTCAAGACTTAAACCTCTGATTCATCCAAGCCTGAAGATACAAAACAAGTGTGGGACTGAACTGTTTCAGTACTGCTTGCTTTGTGTACTTTTGGTAACACAGCTTGATACAAATCCAGAGAGAATTATATATGTAGCTTTAAAATCAAAGCTCATGATTTTCTGCTACGCCAAGATTGCTGATGTGCAACAGTGTCCACTTAACCAAGAAAGCAGCCCTGACAGCTGCTAGCATTCCAGAATTTTGAGACACCTCAAACTTGGTATTAGCTGCTGAATATTTTAATACCACATTAAATCTCTTTGTGGTTCTCTGCAAACATACTCAAATCCCTGTTCCATTCCCCCAAACACAAATCACTGCTTGAAGGCAGCTGATTTTCTTACTTGAAAGCCACTGCAATAGTCTGTATCAGATCTATAGCAGAGAAAGGCAGGCAAGTTTGTTACCTTCCATAATGGCTGTGCCTTTACACACAAAAACTGTGAGAAAGCACACTGCAGAAATACTCTTTTTCATCAGAATCTGAAGGTTGAAACCACAAAGACAGAACAAGCAAGTTTACAAAACACACCAACATTACAACACAGACCAAAATCGTCTTATTCAGACTGAATAGCCCAATAGACTGTAAGTATCCTTCCTAATAATGACCCTATCCCTTAAAGGGACACTGAGTCATGAACGTCTCCCACAAAGTGCACTTCAGAAAGCAATTTTAGCCTTAGTATGAAGATTACTTACCACAATGATAAGAATATCAAGGCAATTCCAGAGACTTCTGAAGTAGTGCAGTCTATGAATGTGAATTTCTAAAATCTCTTCCACCATATAATAAAGAACAAAAAGACAAAATGCCATTTCACAGGCTGCCATGAAAAAATCAAAAGTGGAGACATAGTGAATCAGCCTCACTGGCTGAAATTGCCAAGATGTAACAAGGCCTCCAGTCGCTGGAAACTCCACTAACAACCTGCATTTAAAAAACAGCAAAAAAAGGCAAAGAATAAAGATTTCATTTACACAGTGTTGATGAAAAGCACAGCTAAGATACATGGGTTTACTTCCATAATTATTTAAATAATGGAAACAGGCGAAAGCCCACACTTGATTCAGAGAAGTCACTACATAGAACAGAAGGTGTAAACCTGACCACATTCAATTTTGACTAAAACCCAAAGCATTTCAGAAACAATCAGATAAACAGACAGAAAGACCTGTCTTCATTTCCATCTCTTTCATGCTGTCAAAAGGCTGATGTTGTGTATCCACATATTAATAAGGCAACTGTCTAGAGAAGTCACCTGCAAACTGCACCCAAGCCGTTGCAGCATTAGGAAAGCCAGAACTGCCTCCAGACAGTGAGTGCAGCCGCCATGTGGAGTCTCACTTCTTTGACAAGGAGGCATCCCACTTCAGTGTCTGATTCCTTTATGCAGAACACACACTTACCCACGTCCTCAAAAGGAAGTAATCACAAGAAAACCCCAAGTCTACAACCTACACTGTAGTAATTCGAACATTGCCATGGCTCTGTTCATACCTGACAATGCAGAATAGGTTGATGTTTGCATTGTACACAGAGAAATCAATGAAAGCTGCTCTGGTCCCTCTGTCCAGCCACAGGTTCTTCTTAAGGCTAGCAATCTGCACAGCTGTCATTTCTCTGTTCCTTGAGAGGTCTTGGTAATAACCAGCCCCACTGTATGTGGCAATCAAGCCCCAGTGACTGCTCCCATTCAAATCCTTCTCATTGGTGTATGTCCAACTAGTTCAGAAGTAAAACAGAGCACATTAGTCTTTCCATTTTCAACTTACAATTAACAAAACAGATGCCACCAAAACCTGACCAAAACCCAACATATCAGTTACTTAAAGCTGTTCAAATTTAAGAGGTACTTGCAGAAAGTTTTGACATACCCTGAAGAGAGATCTTTCAAAGTTCCTTTGACTAACACAACAAAATGTAGATAGAAAGATGGGTCACGAGTATATTAATTGTGAAGAAAGAAAACACGTTAATCCAGTCACACAGAATTTGTGTGATACAGAAAATTCTTTTCCACCTCCAAAACCTTTCACAGTTCAATTTGTACATTGTCCTCCAAGAGAGGCAGTGCTATTCCCATTTTTAGCCAGAGAAGACAAATCAGTGAAACTCACTGCAGTAATCCAATCTGGAATTACAGAACAGGTGCTCACGGGCTGCAGTGCTGCACTCAGACCACAGCGTGTCTCCCATGCATAACAGTTAAAAATGGCACAATAACCGCACCCAAACTCAAGCAGATAAGAGCACAGTGCTCTCCAAGTTTAGTAATGTTTCTCCACGAGCAGAATGGGCAACTGCTCTTGTTTTATGGGGCTTTACAGACAGAACAGACAGTAAATGCAGAGTTGCCTCTGCCAAGTGACTTACTGTGCAATTCAGCATAACCCAGATCAAAAAAAAAACCACAGTATGTCAACACAGGAATACTACATACGCTGTTCCATTTCGAAGTCCAAAAGGAGCGGTATCTTCATTAGCTACAGAATAGACATCATAGCAGTCCTTGATTTCATCCTTTAAATCTTCAGGTATTGAGCATGAACCATTTCTCACTTTCAGCTGCCGAATGCGAGGCACCCCTAGGAGCAGGTTCTCGTAATAAATGAAGCTTTTGTTTTCTGCCATGGTTTTGTTGTTGTACCACATCTCCCAGTAAAGACCATCCAGTAAAGGGCCTTCTGTGAACTGGGGAAGAAGACGGGATTTTAATTTGCATGTTTCCAGCACTGTTTTTATAGATCTTCATTCTGTGGATGTGTTAGAACTGCAGCTGATATTTTTTCTGACATAAGGCCTTACTGTTACCTGTCCTCCAAAGACATTCCACAGCCTTGCCCTAACCTGTCCTACTAGCATCACCTGGGTTCTAAACTTTCAGATATTAAAGGCCTGCTTTGTTCCATAGCTTGACACATACACCTTCATGCACAACCCCTTGTGCATTAGAAAAAACATCCTGGTAGGTTAAACAGGTCATACAGGCCATGACAGGACAAGCATATCACAGCAACAGAGAGATAAAATAGATAGAGGACTACCTTCCAGAAGTCATCCATTGTGGACAAGGTTTTGAAATCAGTTTTCTCCATTTTTGATACAGGTGTTTCCAAGAAGAGCTGTGACATAACCCTTGTGTAATAGTACATACCGGAGCTCACTGTCCCATAAGTCACTGCAAAAGATTTAGTTAGGAGTGAGAAGAAAAGGGTAGGCCTCAAACTAGACGAAAAAGAAGGAAAAGAAGGAAAAGAAAAAAAAAAAAAAAAAGAACTTTACTTTTTTTTTTGTTGAATTTGCATAGATTTTGCACCAAAAAGTTTAAGCTTCAGAGCAAAACAAAATTGACACCAAGCAGCATTTGTCTGTCAACTGTGACTAAAACACAAAAAGCAGTGAAGAACAGACTGACCAATCAGTTTAAAATACTCAGTTCTGCTTCCCATGCCTCATTCTGATATTAATGCTTCTACAAAAACTAACTTCAAGAAAAACAAAGGCATGATTCAGCAAGCAGCCTGAAGAGTGCCTTTTTAGGTGACTTGTACTATCCGAGGCATTCATAGAGAGCTGGCACAGATGGCACAAGACCTCACGAAAACTATGCCCTGCTTGATCAGGTAATGATGGTCAACCAGGATATTGCAGGGAACTGTGAATGACATTAGCTGCCTATGGTTGACAATGGAACTTCACCCAAAATGTGCAGTGCTTCTAAGATAATCTCCTCACAGAAAATAAATGACTCTGTGCTACTTTTTCCCTCGCACTGCACAGAGCATTTGGCTGAGGATGACCACAGCAAATATATTATAAAATGACATACAAAGGCAAGATGGCTTCAGAGAAGTGTCTCTGGCTCTGACAATGTTACTGCCTATAAATACTTAAAACCACCTAGTGGCTGAAACTCAGAAAGGCCTGAAAGATTAATCCTACAATGAACAATCTCCATCTATTTTAACAGTTTTATAGAAATATTTTATCTTACAGAAGAAAACATGAACAAGCACTATTTTTAAAAGACTTCTGCTGTGGCTCTCAGAGTCAGTCTACCAATCTAGTTTTGCATTTGCCTTTCCACTTCAAGATTCTCTCTCACCTAAATAAATACAAACATAAAATAAAAACATCACCTTATTCTGCAACATTATATTTGTTGTTTATTATTCATAAGCAACAACTTAAGTGTCACTAACATTTCAGGCATTTAGAACAGAACTGCCCACACTAAAACTGAATGCTTGAAACATACCTGCTTTCCAAAGATACACTAACTTAATGCAGATTTTGTTGCTATTCTCCTAGTTACCAAATAAAACATCTATTTCACACTCCATCGTAAGTTCTATTTTGCACTGACTTCTAATTTTTATGCAAATATATGAACATGCCTCCTTTTGACTATTAACTTAAAAAAAACCTAGAAATCTTGAAATAAAATTGTATAAGGGCTTCAATTTCCCAAGGCCAGAGAAGTCAGCTGCTCTCAGAACTGTTACATTATACCAGCAACACAGTGCTGTGTGAGGCCTGTGACAAATGTCCTGTACTATCGCTGCACCAGCATCACTAAGGTTCCTCACGCTCAGAAGCAAACTCAGTTCAGGATGCTTTCTTAAACTCTATTTAGGTCCAGGAATATTATTGTGTAGGAGGCTGGTGATCCATTAGGCTCCTCACTTCTGTACTAAGTCAGTATTTAGTAGAATCTGCTAATATTCTTAGTGTTGATTCCAGAGCACCTTCCTCCAAGAAACCACCTACTATAGCATTACAATACTTCATATGGTATCACAGACATCAAAACAATAACACTTAAACCATGGAAGTCTCCAGCTGTGATCCATATACACTTGAGCATATATAAGCTGCAGATGCATTTAGAATGTCCAGGATCATGAAAACACAGATTATCAGACATTTCTAAGTAGCTGTGACTATCTCTGCCTTTCCAGCAACTGTCAAGAACTTTTTTTCTGAGAATGATCTGTACATAAGCTTGGTGATAAATTCAAAACTCAGTGATTTAACTCATTTTTAGTCCTAGATGACTAACTTGTACTCTTCACATTAAACAGTTCTGTTCAGTGATTTCAAAATGTGTAGCAAAAGCATTACACTGCAGTGTGGTACTACATCAAAAAAAATACTCCCTAAAAACCAAAGAATAACTATGTTATTATCCTGCTTAAAGGTTCAAAACTTGTTAAGTTACAGAAAGCTGCAGTATTTTGAATCTTAAGCAACAATCTGCCCATTAATTCTTCTCCCACATCACTGAAAGAACCTTCGTTCTGGAATCACAGATAGCAAGCAGACAGTACAGAACTGGATGCACACAGTGCTGAATGGTACTTACAGACACACAAGACCACAAGGAAAATCATGTACGTAACCAACTCCCGTAAAACACTTTTCAGGTATCGCTCTCTGCTGGTGTTGCTTTCTTCCATGAGTCTTGTCCCCCACAGACCTCAAAAGGAAAACATATAATCATGTATACATATGTCTGATACTAGATACATAAGCAATGTAATAAGCTAAGTGATCGTGAAAGCTTAACCTATGTCATGTCTTCTATGGATTTTAAACTGATCTAAACTCAAGCAAGAACTTCTTCCATAGACTGAACGGGGCCTGAGGCAGTATTAGCTATTCATGAGATACCGTAATAATCTAGCAGCAGCTCAGCAGAACTCTTAACAGATTCAGATGAAGATCTGCCAGAAGCGCTGTCCCTTGAAGCCACATGGTATGAAAACAGATAGAAGTATACAAAGATACACAGAGTCATCCTTCAAGAAATTGTTTGTTTGGGGTTTTTTTGTGGTTTGCTTGTTTTTTAATAAGAAGAGCATTGTTAGATGAATGAAAATGCATGATGGGTATTTAGATTTTATTAGGAGGCTTAACTAACTTTCTACCTGAAAGGATATGTCAGTCAAACGTATTTTTAGAGAACAAGTTGTAACCTTCCTCTCCCAGATAAGCAAGGCATGTCCAACAAAGACACAGAAGGGATCCTGGTGAGTATTTCTCCATTATTTCTTCTCTGCATAACAAAGGATTAACACTGAAACATTAAGTAGCAGCCTAAATGAGCAAATGCTGTCTAGCTGTCAAACAAAAAGCTGGGAACAGCTGCTGATGCTTACACCAGAACTGCTACCTTCAAGGAACTTCTCTTCATTTAAGCCTTAAATAAAGCAAGGTGATTTGACCTTTGTTTATGGTGGGAGAGAAAGTGTATACAAATAAAAATTCACTTGTACAGAAGTACACCAGACTTCCACTCTTTTCCTTTGCAGCTATTTTAAACAGCCAACCTTTTAAAACGTCCTTTATGCTCTCAGTAGATGGAAATGAAGTAACCTCAAACTCCCTAGGAAAAAATCCTGGATCCATCAAACATACCACAGTAATTTTAAGTCAAATAGAACAGCAACAAGGGATAGCCAAAACACATTATAAAGCTGACAAAGAAGCAAGAGTTCAGTTGCTTTGCAACCACTGCTGTAAGACTAGATGGACAAAGGGCTCATCTGCCTGCTGCAGAACTTCATTTGCTAACGAAAAGATGGGAATAAGGAAGCTCTTCCCTCTAACTACAATACAAGGTGTATTCAGGAAAGAAAAATAATGTGTCGGATGTTTTTAGAAGCTTTTCAGCTACCACATTCTTAAGTTGTGACTTAACCAGAAAGTCAACCAGGAACTTCTCCTGCATAGGCACAGCAAGCACTGATAGTCTTAGCATTAATTTCTTTTCACATTCCTTAGTAACTTACAACCTTCACCAGTGTCAGCCCCCAAAACA
The DNA here is from genome assembly GCF_000696875.1 of Nestor notabilis. Taxonomy (NCBI): domain Eukaryota; kingdom Metazoa; phylum Chordata; class Aves; order Psittaciformes; family Psittacidae; genus Nestor; species Nestor notabilis. Next base: position 4,311 of record NW_009917781.1, on the reverse strand, counting down.
ACAGAGCCCTTTCAGAGCTGTTCTCTTAAGTCTGGAAATTTACAGATAAAGACTGCAACTTTACTACACAGAATGCCAAATCCTCACCATTAGGTCATTCTTGAAGACAGAAACACAAACACACAAACCCAAGAATATTTAGAGAGTCACATAATAAAGAACTCAACAAACAGAGCCTTTAACACACCACTACGTTGCACTAGCAACCCTCATAATAAAGGCAAAAAAACATTACAGAAGAGAGGAAGAAAAGGCTGGAACAGCCAGTGAGCTAAGCTGGCGAGAAAGCCGAGTCCCGGCTGTCAGCACATTACTCACCAATAAGAAATGCAGTGAACAAAAAGCTTGCAAGCTCAAATTCTGTCATATTAGAGTATTGTTAGGACTCAGTCAGCACAAAGCAGAAAGTTACATCTGAAGAAAAAAACAAAACAAAAACCCATCCCCAGAGATCCTACAATGAATTTCATGTTAAATGAGCTCTGGATTTGCCTGTTGGCTACAAGCCGCATTTTCAGAAAATACACACATTGTTCTCCTTTTGCATTATCAGGATATTTAGGTGTAACAACAACAGTGGTGATAAGTAGTGCTGAATTTAAGTTGATATCTAATGCAAGCACCAAAACCACTTCATTTCTAGCCTCAATTAATTGTTTTCAGTCCACTCCTTATATAAATCTGCTATTCATCAACTTTTTGACAGAATCTATGGACTCTTTCATTTATTAAACAAACCTGAAACTAAATTCTCTCAAACTCATTCTGTAGCCCAGCTGGCTTACTCAACGAGTATATGAACTCAGAAAAGTTGTCAAAAAAATAATGATCAAATGCAAATAAAAAAATAGACGAAATTTCAACTTACAATAAAGTCTAGCTTGTTAGGTAATCAGGAGATTAAAATATTTCTGCTTATACATATATGAAGTGTTACCTAGATATGTACACACATATATTGTGCATGTATTTAAATATACACATAATGATAAAGCCAAGTTTGAAGGTACAGAGTGCATACAAAATAATTTAGATTTATATGAAAGCTAAGTTGCAAAAGCACTCAAGCCAAGATCCATATCACTAACTAATCTGCCTACACATAAATTCAGATTCTGGAGAAAGAATGGGGCTAGGGGAAGGAAAGTGACCGTCAGGCAAAGATGCTTTGCCCCCAAACAACAACAGTCTCAGAATCCTTACCGAGGTACAGTCAGAGTCTACATTAATTCAATTCAGTAAAAATGTCATAATGCATTCTTTGTGAAAGTAATCATTTATGAGTGACTGGAAATACCTGATACTTCCAGTTAGCAATAATTAAGAAAACCTTTCAAGAAACATCCCACATATACTCCTTAGTATTGACACCCATGAGGACACAGTAGGACTGGGTGGGCAAATACAGCTCTGAGGGGCAGACCTTTCCGGCTTGGCTCTAGAAATGGACTTTGTTCTTAGCTCATCAAAACTTTTGATGACCTTCTCCTTAACTGAATTGAGTAGTCATCCCCTCTCAGCATCTGGGATGTCTGCCAAAGAGACCTACAAAACTAGAGGGGCTAAAGCTATTTCAGAGAGAGTGAGAATCTGAAAAGAACCCACAAAGAGAAGAATATAAAACACACTCTGAAGTAGCTTTCTATTCACTTAGTAACTCCTGTTAGTTATCTCCTTCATAGCTGCAATTACCAAAAATTCCATCATCTTAATCCTCTCTGCATTTTTATTTCACAACTGACAGCAAGTGTAAGCTGTCATTCAATATCCTTCAGTTCATGAGTGGCAACTTGTTTAGCCATGGTAACTCTATCACTTTTGATATCCAAAGGATTAATCCCTCTGGTTGAATTCTGTATAGTGAAACAGAATTTCATTAATCTATGGTAACTTTCTTCTAGTCATCTTGAAATAAAACTGAATACCAAGTATACCATTTTCTAGCCTGATGAAGTCTTGAAAGATGAAACACCAAAAGAACTACTGAGTGCTCTTTCCAGTATTAAATCCTCTGTTATCCTCAAGTGTCCTGCATTAATTTCAGGCTTGAAATAAGCCCTTTCACTGTGTAGCCTGCAGCCATAACATTCTTCAGAGAAGGTCAGTTACCTATGCAGCAGGCAAGTACAGCACCCTGCAGTACCTCCACAGCAACAAAGTCACACCCAGCCATTTACTGTGCGTATGAATTAATGGCAACATTCTCATGAAAGAGCCAGAAAAGGATCTCTCTACTACGGTAACTTTGGCTACACTTGGCTACAAACACAAAATGTAGGCAGGTCAGAAATCAACAGAAACTGTGGAGAGTAACCACAGGGATAAATCCACTCTGAACATTCCTAGAACATGAAACCAAGTCTTTTCATTTTACAGCTAAAAATAGAATACTACCAGTGTACTCTGTCTCCAACTTTAAGAGGCAGCTTGGTCCATGGCTATTATTGAAAATATTTGTTTTCTTACACTGCAAGAACGTGTAACTTTGCACCATTCTCCACACATCACACACTTGATTCCTCAGCTCACACTCAGTAGTGTAGAGAGAACCACGCTAGTTGAAACCATGCATAACGTTACCTCGTCAAAGGTGATTCTCATCTTTCAGAGTTCAAGCAACAGACATGCATCAGCTCCAAGCTGATTAATCTAGCCCAAGATACATTGCTTTTAGGCAGCAGGACAGGCCCCTGTCAGAGCAGGGACAAATATCTTCTCTGGGAACATCTGCCCGACACTGATGAAGGCTCGTTTTGCCCAGCACAGCATACAGCTTCACGGAAAGCTTACCCCTCTTTGATCTGCTGCTTGCTCAACTTAACAAGGTGAAAATACATACACAGCCTTAAAACAAACAAAAAACTAGAAAAAAGCTTACTAACAATAAGCATCTTTCCTTCACCCTAAACCACTCCTAAGTGCAGATGAACTATAGGTGATTCAACAAATCATTTTACGAAGCCTTTGTCAGAATTGTATCTCATGGCCAGGAGTCTGATGGATTTTCCTTCCATCTGCAAATACTCTTGACCTTACACAAATCACATGCTATTAAGCTCTGCCTTCAAGTTCAAAACAGCTCAGAAACCAACACCAAGATCAGTCCTAGTGTGGATGATCTGTTTTGAACATTACTGCAGAAACCATGGTGGAGATGAAACAGGAGCAACTCACATCAGGTCATCATGAAGCCACCCTTATCTCACATTCAAACACCACTATTTTTCACCACAGTTAAAAGCATATACAGGAGGTTCCTTCTTGGCAATAACTAGTATGAAGGGAGCATCTGGAAAGTCTACTCAGATAAGAGTTTTTACGAAAGAACTTCACTTTCTCCATGGGAAGTGGCTCCTTTCCTAGACATGTACTTACCTCAGCGACAGACTAAACTAAACACACCTCTGAAGACTCCAAACAGAGCAATGCCATTTCATGCATAACATATAAAACCATTCTATGACTGATATTTTTCCCTCAGCCATTCTGGTCCCTTGTTATGAAGTGACTTAATGCATTGAACACTCTCCCAACAAAATCTGCTGAAAAGTAAACATGCTCTATTCCATAATCTCCATAATTCTGACTTGTATCCAAGTAAAGCACTGCAATGATCAAGACAGACTTATTCTGGTGCAGTACAGCTTAAGTCAGATAGATCATTACAGCAAATAATTTTTGAATTCACAAGAAAAATCAAAGAGAAGACACACAGGACAGGCAACAGCCTAATTTACAAAACCCTGCTTAAAATCCAGTTCATACTGACACCTCTGCTGATGCTGTGCAGCCAGTAACAGTACTATCACTTCAGAAAACGCACAGGTTAGAAGAAACCTTATATTCTAAGTACGGTTTACTTCTGCAGTTTTATACAGATTTTGTCTGACACTTAAACATTTGATGCTGACATTTAAAGCTTCTCTAGAAGAGCAGCCAGGACTGAGACCTGGGAGGCAGAGAGCTCTATGCGCCAGAGGAAAGCAAGGAGAAAGGGGTGTGTGTATTTGGGAAGGGAGAGGGGAACATAACCAGGACAGAGATGAGAATACATGTGTGCATGAAGCGGGGACAGACAGGGGCAAACATGGATGAACTGATGGGACATGAGAAAAGAATAGTGACAGAAGAGAAAGAAGACAGGAGGCAAAGGGGTGGGTGGAAGAAAATGCAAAGGGACCACGAACAACTCATGAACGTTCCCCTCAGCGATGGTCTGCAGCAAAGGGCAGCCCAGCAAGACTCGGAGCCCCGCTCCAGCAGCAGGGGCCAGAGGCGCTCACCTCGCAGCCGCCGCGCCAGGCGCTTGGC
>NW_009917780.1:0-1679 GCF_000696875.1 Nestor notabilis | reverse complement strand
CCCCCAAACCCACCCAGACCCAGGCATCTCCGTCCCTCCCAATGTTGCTGGTACCCCGAAACAAACCCAAAGCCCACCTTTCTGGAGTCGCAGAAGGAAGGATACACACACACAGTGTGCTGGCCTATAGCAACGCTGCCTTGACTGACGGCCCCAGGTCATGACCCCGCAGCACGTTCTACCACAGCTTCAGTCTAGAATGTGGGTAGGTCACTCAGGCAATGGTTCCCTATGGGGACCTTTGTGATCACATGTGGGACACCCCACCGCACTGCTTGCTTTGGTCACTGCAGCAGATGGGCATGGCACAGGGTAGGGTTAGCGGTAGGGTAAGGGTTAGGGGTTTATGGTTAGGGTTAGAGTTTGGGGTTAGGGGTAAGGTTAGAGTTAGGCATTAGGCTTTGGTTTAGGGTTAGGGTTTAAGGGTAGGGTTAGGCTTAGGGTTAGGGGTTAGGCTTTAGCTTAGAGTTAGGGCTTAGGGTTAGGGTTCACCTCAGTCCCTGGTATTTCCATCACTGCCAACATGCCTCATCCACACCGCAATAGCCCTGCGCCCCTGAAAGCATCCCATAACCCATTTAGTAGGCAGGATCCAAACTGCTCCTGCCATCTCCATCCTCCCTGGGAGTCCTAAGCCACCCCAAAACTACATGGGAATCCAAAACCCAACCAACCACGGGCATCTTTATCCCTCCCAGTAGCCCTGGGACCTCAAACACACTCAAAAACCCACGTGGTTACCCCAAGCTCTGCAAACCCCTGCAATCTCCATCCCTCCGAGCATCCGTGGTATCCAGAAGAAGCCACTCGCTACCCCCAAACCCACCCAGTCCCAGGAAACTCCATCCCTTCCAATCCCCATGCTACACCTAAAGCACCCGTAAATCCATCTTCTACTCCAAACCCACCCAGCCCCAGGCATCTCCAGCTCTCCCAACGCTGCCTGTGCCCCAAAACAAACCCAAAGCCCACCTTTCTTCAGTCCCAGAAGGAAGGATCCACACACACAGCGTGCTGGGCTATAGCGATGCTGCATAGACTGACTGTCCCAGCTCATGGCCCTGCAGCACGTTCTTCCACAGCTTCAGTGTAGAACGCGGGTGCATCACCCGGGCAACAGGTCACTATGGGTCCCTTTGTGACCACATGTGAGACACCCCACCGCACTTCTTGCTTTGGTCAGTGCAGCAGATGGGCATGGCTGAGGGCAGGGTTAGGGTTAGGGTTAGGGTTATGGTTAGGGTTAGGGTTTAGAGTTATGGTTAGTGTTTGGGGTTAGGGTTAGAGATAGGAGTTAGGCTTTGGTTTAGATTTGGGGTTTAGGGTTAGGTTCCGGAGTTAGGGTTAGGGTCAGGATTATGGTTAGTGTTAGGGTTTAGGGTTAGGGTTAGGGTTAGGGTTAGACTTAGGGTTAGGGGTTAGTATTTAGTTTAGGATTAGGGTTTAGTTTTTGGATTCACCTCAGTCCCTAATATCTCCATCACTGCCAACATTCCTCATCCACCCCGCCATAGCCCTGGTCACCTGAAAGCATCCCATAACCCATCTGGTAAGGAGGATCCAACCCTGCTCCTGCCGTCTCCCTCCTTCCCAGGAGCCTTAAGCCACCCCAAAACTACGTGGTATCCCGAAACCCAAACAACTGTGGACATCTTTGTCCTGGGTTCAGCTACAGCAGT
>NW_009917779.1:0-1096 GCF_000696875.1 Nestor notabilis | reverse complement strand
CCAAGTTGACGGCTGGGCTTAAACCACGACATATATATAGGATTTGGATCTCACAGAGGAAAATTAAGACACAAACAAGGTCATATGTCCAAATAATTCAATGTATTACCTAAAACTATTGTAAAAAGAAAAAAAAAAAAAAAAGAGAATAGAAGACGGAAAAGAGAAAGAGTAGGTAAAGAAAGGATAGAAACAGATTTGCAGAGAGACAGAGTCAAATAGTGAAGTTACCACCACAGAGTTTTATGGTGTCCCATCATCCAGATCGGTTTGAAAAGTCTTCTAACCAGCCGGTGGTCATGCGGTCCTTTATACCATATTGTGTCCGGATGTCGATCAGATGCTGCTGTCCCAGCACTGTGTGACACCTGTGACCAGCCATGGGCTGCATCCGTGACTTGCACATTTCAGCAGTTTTTATCTCCTGCCCACACAGTTTGTTCCTGCAAGGATGTTCCTGTCCACTTTTTTTTTCCTGTAAGGAGGTTCCAGCCCGGTTTTTGGTTCTTGCCAGGCTGTTCCAGCCGCTTGTCAGACCTGAAACATCCCAGCCTCCTCCCTGTGCAAGGGCGCAGCTGAACCGACATAGCTGAATGCACAAGTTGTTGCAGAGAGCAGTAAAGTCTCTTTCTGAGGGGTAAACGGTCTCGCCAGACCCGCTGCAGTTCGTAGCTCACAGAGAGCAATGGCTGAGACAAGTGCCTGTTTTTCATGTCATTCCTACACACACACATGCATGCGCGTGCACACGCACACACACGTGCACACACATGTGCACACACACGTGCACACAGGCAAACACAGGCACACGAAGGCACATGCATGCACGCACACACAGAGGCACACACGCATGCACACACGCATGCACACGCAGCTGAACACATACGTATGCACACATGCACACACATGCACGTGCACAAACATACACACACAAATGCATACACGTGTTCAAACACAGGTACACACATACATGAACGCACGCAGACACGTGCACACGCACACACACGTGCAAACACGCATGCGCATGCAGACACGTGCACACGCACACGCACACACACACAACGCACATGAGCACACACCCACAGGCTCACACACA